>NC_092107.1:50761137-50843637 GCF_045679555.1 Salvelinus alpinus | reverse complement strand
TAATAGGGTATCCAAAAAGTAGGGCCCTAATAGGGTATCCAAAAAGTAGGGCCCTAATAGGGTATCCAAAAAGTAGGGCCCTAATAGGGTTTCCAAAAAGTAGGGGACTACATATGGGTTCCCGAGTGGCACAGCGGTCTAAGACACTGGATCTCAGTGCAAGAGGCGTCACTACAGTCCCTGGTTCAAATCCCGGCTGTATCACATCCGGCCGTGATTGGGAGTCCCATAGGGCGGCGCACTATTGGCCCAGCGTCGTCCGGGTTAGGCCGTAATTGTAATTAAGAATTTGTTCTTAACTGACTTTCCTAGTTTAATTAAAGGTTCAATAATAATAAACATAGTGAGTAGGGCATCAATAGGGACACTAGAGACTATAGGGACACTAGAGACTATAGGGGCACTAGAGACTATAGGGACACTAGAGACTATAGGGGCACTAGAGACTATAGGGACACTAGAGACTATAGGGACACTAGAGACTATAGGGGCACTAGAGACTATAGGGGCACTAGAGACTATAGGGGCACTAGAGACTATAGGGGCACTAGAGACTATAGGGACACTAGAGACTATAGGGACACTAGAGACTATAGGGACACTAGAGACCGTCCTATACAATGTTATTTCTATGTCTGGAGCTCTCTGTCTGTCTCTGGCTCTGTCGCTCTGTCGCTCTGTCTCTCCTGCTCTGTCGCTCCCGGTCTCGCTCTCCCTATCGCTCCGTCTCGATCGGTCTCACGCGGTCTCTCGCTCTGTAAAGAGACTAGAGAAACCATTTTTCTCCACTTCTCCTCTCTCCCGAGTCGTCATCACATCCTCAGTCCATTTATCAAAGTCATTTTCCTAATTGTTTCACCCAGTCTCCGGTCTGTTCCCTCCGACCCCTCTCTCCTTCCCTGGCGCTCTGCTATGAGCAGCTCCGTCTGGAGGGGAGGGTTCCACTGATCTACAGGCAGGCACAAAGTGGCCCATTTTCTCTACTGTCAGACGGAATGAGAGGGGGACTTATGTCTGATTTGGGTTTAACATGGTGCTCTAGCTGGACTGTGTACGGTCAATCACAGAACCTTGTTTGCACTCTAAATGAACCCCAATATAGTGCACTACTACAGGGCCCATAGGGTTCACTGTATAGGGAATTAGTGCTGCCATTTGAGACTGGCCCTATATGACCTCTGTTAATATTCTAGATAAAAGCCAGGGCCTTTTCTGTTAATATTCTAGATAAAAGCCAGGGCCTTTTCTGTTAATATTCTAGATAAAAGCCAGGGCCTTTTCTGTTAATATTCTAGATAAAAGCCAGGGCCTTCTCTGTTAATATTCTAGATAAAAGCCAAGGCCTTTTCTGTTAATATTCTAGATAAAAGCCAGGGCCTTCTCTGTTAATATTCCAGATAAAAGCCAGGGTCTTCTCTGTTAATATTCTAGATAAAAGCCAGGGCCTTCTCTGTTAATATTCTAGATAAAAGCCAGGGCCTTTTCTGTTAATATTCTAGATAAAAGCCAGGGTCTTCTCTGTTAATATTCTAGATAAAAGCCAGGGCCTTTTCTGTTAATATTCTAGATAAAAGCCAGGGTCTTTTCTGTTAATATTCTAGATAAAAGCCAGGGTCTTCTCTGTTAATAATCTAGATAAAAGCCAGGGCCTTCTCTGTTAATATTCTAGATAAAAGCCAGGGCCTTTTCTGTTAATATTCTAGATAAAAGCCAGGGTCTTCTCTGTTAATAATCTAGATAAAAGCCAGGGTCTTCTCTGTTAATATTCTAGATAAAAGCCAGGGCCTTTTCTGTTAATATTCTAGATAAAAGCCAGGACCTTTTCTGTTAGTAATCTAGATAAAAGCCAGGGCCTTTTCTGTTAGTAATCTAGATAAAAGTCAGGGCCTTTTCTGTTACTAATCTAGATAAAAGCCAGGGCCTTTTCTGTTAATATTCTAGATAAAAGCCAGGGCCTTTTTTGTTGATATTCTAGATAAAAGCCAGGGTCTTCTCCTGGTACAATAGCTTCTGCTGTGTTGTGATGGCAACACACCTGTGCAGTGAACTGTAGCTGTGTCTGTCTGCATTTTCATTGTTTGTGTTTTGTTGTTGTCTTGTCGAACCAACCGCTGGCTAGTCAACAGATGAACCTATTAGCCTAGTGCTCCTGTGACACTCTGTGATGGCACGTACACTAACAGATACTGACAGTGTCTGCTCTGACATCAGCTCTGCAGCGGTCAACCATCAACAGGGTTGGGGAGTAACAGATTACAGAAAAATATACAGTGGGGAGAACAAGTATTTGATACACTGCCGATTTTGCAGGTTTTCCTACTTACAAAGCATGTAGAGGTCTGTCATTTTTATCCAGAAAAATCCAGAAAATCACATTGTATGATTTTTAAGTAATTAATTTGCATTTTATTGCATGACATAAGTATTTGATCACCTACCAACCAGTAAGAATTCCGGCTCTCACAGACCTGTTAGTTTTTCTTTAAGAAGCCCTCCTGTTCTCCACTCATTACCTGTATTAACTGCACCTGTTTGAACTCGTTACCTGTATAAAAGACACCTGTATAAAAGACACCTGTCCACACACTCAATCAAACAGACTCCAACCTATCCACGGTGGCCAAGACCAGAGAGCTGTTTAAGGACATTAGGGATACAATTGTAGACCTGCACAAGGCTGGGATGGGCTACAGGACAATAGACAAGCAGCTTGGTGAGAAGGCAACAACTGTTGGCGCAATTATTCGAAAATGGAAGAAGTTCAAGATGACGGACAATCACCCTCGGTCTGGGGCTCCATGCAAGGTCTCACCTCGTGGGGCATCAATGATTATGAGGAAGGTGAGGGATCAGCCCAGAACTACACGGCAGGACCTGGTCAATGACCTGAAGAGAGCTGGGACCACAGTCTCAAAGAAAACCATTAGTAACACACTACGCCGTCATGGATTAAAATCCTGCAGCGCACGCAAGGTCCCGCTGCTCAAGCCAGCGCATGTCCAGGCCCGTCTGAAGTTTGCCAATGACCATCTGGATGATCCAGAGGAGGAATGGGAGAAGGTCATGTCGTCTGATGAGACAAAAATAGAGCTTTTTGGTCTAAACTCCACTCGCCGTGTTTGGAGGAAGAAGAAGGATGAGTACAACCCCAAGAACACCATCCCAACCGTGAAGCATGTAGGTGGAAACATCATTCTTTGGGGATGCTTTTCTGCAAAGGGGACAGGACGACTGCACCGTATTGAGGGGAGGATGGATGGGGCCATGTATCGCGAGATCTTGGCCAACAACCTCCTTCCCTCAGTAAGAGCATTGAAGATGGGTCGTGGCTGGGTCTTCCAGCATGACAACGACCCGAAACACACAGCCAGGGCAACTAAGGAGTAAGAAGCATCTTAAGGTCCTGAAGTGGCCTAGCCAGTCTCCAGACCTGAACCCAATAGAAAATCTTTGGAGGGAGCTGAAAGTCTGTAATGCCCAGCGACAGCCCCGAAACCTGAAGGATCTGGAGAAGGTCTGTATGGAGGAGTGGGCCAAAATCCCTGCTGCAGTGTGTGCAAACCTGGTCAAGAACTACAGGAAACGTATGATCTCTGTAATTGCAAACAAAGGTTTCTGTACCAAATATTAAGTTCTGCTTTTCTGATGTATCAAATACTTATGTCATGCAATAAAATGCAAATTAATTACTTAAAAATCATACAATGTGATTTTCTGGATTTTGTTTTAGATCCCGTCTCTCACAGTTGAAGTGTACCTATGATAAAAAAATGACAGACCTCTACATGCTTTGTAATTAGGAAACACTGCCGATTTTGCAGGTTATCAAATACTTGTTCTCCCCACTGTATATATTATCCGTTACGTTACCAGCAAAACTATTGTACTCAGATTACAGATACTTTTGAAAAACTAGCTGATTACTGAGAGGATTACTTTTAAATTCAGGATGTTTGCGGGAAAAAAATCTTTGACACTTCTCTGTTTTCGGCGCAATTTATTTTTCAACTCGAATCAATGAGCCCAATCAGTCGTCCGTGACAACACAATCATAAACAGCAGAGTAGGACTGGCTAATAAGTCCTTCGTTTTGGGGTTATGCTCAGGTAACACAACTTCCATATAAGTCCTGTTCTTGAGGATCAAGGGGTGTAACATTTACTGTAATGACTGGGATTCTGATAGACTTTGGTTTTTAACGTGACGATATAATTTAATCGTATTATTATATGTAGTAGAAAGCGATGGGTTAGAAGAAGCCGACATAAAGTAAAATTTAACATCCATATATGGTCGGCTACGTAAACTTCAACATTGATTTATCCTGAAATAGATGTCGTTCAATTGGTAATATACATGTTTGTCTTCTTCTAATGCCTCTTAAAGGGGACAGTAATCTAAAAGTAACTGAATGTAATCAGATTACTTCGCTGAGTTTGGGTAATCTAAAAGTTACGTTACTGATTAAAATGTTGGACAGGTAACTAGTAACGGATTACATTTAGAAGGTAACCTAGACAACCCTGACAATCAACACAGACGATTGTTCTCCACTAAGACCAATCATTCAGTAGTGGTCTTAACCCTGACCGTCTTCACCTCTCTCTCTCTCTTTCTCTCTCTCTACATCTCTCTCTTTCTCTCTCTCTCTCTCCAGCCCTCTCTCTCTCTGTCTTCAGCCCTCTCTCTCTGTCTCTCTCTCTCTGTCTTCAGCCCTCTCTCTCTGTGTCTCTCTCGCTCTCTCTCTCTCTCTCCGTTAATTTATTCATGGTGTATCTTCTTTGTGTGTATTCTATGTTATTTATTTACCGTCTGGTCCCTAGCTTCGTATTTGCCTCTATACTCCAGTTAGTGGCACCCAGTAGATTCTATAAGACTGAACTGAGTTCTGGAAGTTGTTATTAATGAAGAAGGTCAAAGGACACGGAGTTTAGACCATGGAACTGTTTCCTGTAAAGCTGCTGAACCTCCGGACTAAAGAGGAAGCCTGAGGCTCTACACAGAGGATGGCGCAACTATTAAGAATGTGGTATATTGAAGCAAGAATTTGATTCCAACAATATCATCAGTGAGTCCAGTTGGACTACAGTCACACAAACCCCACTGTCTCCCTCTCTATTTTCTGTTCCTCTAATCCCTGACCTCGAACCTCTCTCCTGCCCCCTACAGGTTCAGGGATGTACGGCCAGGACGGGCTGATCGGCGCCGAGGAGAGGATCATCAACAGCAAGCCCAAGATCAACAACAACATGGTGAGAGATCTGTCTGTCTGGCCGCCTGTCTGGCCGCCTGTCTGGTCGCCTGTCTGGCCGCCTGCCTGTATTTTTCTGACTGTGCTTCCGTCCGTCCGTCCGTCTTTCACCGCTATAGACATCTTGTATACAGTATAACTTCAGTGGTAACAGCACAAGTCAGAGTAGACTGCTGATCACCTGATCAATAATCAATGATAGTGGACAGTGTCTGAGATCCCCTCTTCTCAACTTAATGTCCTTCTGCCCCTTAAATACAGTTCCTTCAGAAAGTATTTACACCCCTGGACTTTTCCCACATTGTTGTTGTCGTTACAACCTGAATTCAAAATGGAGGACATTTAGATTTTATGTCATTGATCTACACACAAAAGCCCGTAACGTAAAAGTAGAATTACGTTTTTAGAAATGTTTACAAATTAATAAAAGCTGAAAGGGGGAAAGGGGGATACCTAGTCAGTTGTACAACTGAATGTATTCAACTGAAATGTGTCTTCAGCATTTTAACCCAACCCCCTCGGAATCAGAGAGGTGAGGGGGAGGCTGCCTTAATCAACATCCACGTCTTCAGCGCCCGGGGAACAGTGGGTTAACTGCCTTGCTCAGGGCCCGGGGAACAGTGGGTTAACTGCCTTGCTCAGGGCCCGAGGAATAGTGGGTTAACTGCCTTGCTCAGGGCCCGGGGAACAGTGGGTTAACTGCCTTGCTCAGGGCCCGGGGAACAGTGGGTTAACTGCCTTGCTCAGGGCCCGGGGAACAGTGGGTTAACTGCCTTGCTCAGGGCCCGGGGAACAGTGGGTTAACTGCCTTGCTCAGGGCCCGGGGAACAGTGGGTTAACTGCCTTGCTCAGGGGGCAGAACGACAGATTTTTACCTTGTCAGCTCTGGAAATCTCTTGAGTCAATAAGTATTCAATCCCTTTGTTATGTCAAGCCTAAATAAGTTCAGGAGTAAACATTTGCTTAACAAGTCATATAATAAGTTGCATGGAGTTTTCCATGATAAAAAATAAACGTAGTGGAGCTATAAGCACAGGCCAAACCCTCGAGGAAAACCTGGTTCAGTCTGCTTTCCACCAGACGCTGGGAGATGAATTCACCTTTCAGCAGGACAACAATCTAAAACACAAGGCCAAATTTACACTGGAGTTGGTTACCAAGAAGACAGTGAATGTTCCTGAGTGTCCGAGTTACAGTTTTGAATTAAATCTGCTTGAAAATGTATGGCAAGACCAGAAAATGGTTATCTAGTAAATGGTCAACAAACAATTTGACAAAGTTTGAAGATAATAATTGGCAAATATTGCACAATCCAGGTGTGGAAAGCTCTTAGAGACTTACCCAGAAACACTCACATCTGTAATCACTGCCAAAGGTGATTTTAACATGTATTGAATCAGGGGGTTGAATACCTATCTAATCAAGATATATTCGTGTTTTATTTTACATTACATTTTTTACAAATGTTACTATTTTTCTTCCACTTCGTGTTTTGTGTAGATCGTTCAACCAATGACAATTAAATCAATTTTAATCCCATTTTGTAACACAACAAAATGTGTATAAAGTCAGGGGGTGTGAATACTCTCTGAAATGACCCTAAAACAACTCAGGGTTCTGGTGAATAGGCTGGAATATCCAGATATGATAGTAGATCAAGTATATCTAACAATAGATAGTAATAAGTAATATATATAGTAGTATAGATAGTAATATATATATATATATATATATAGTAGTATATCGTAGTATAGATAGTAATATATGTAATAAGTAATACATATATATATATATATATAGTAGTATATCTAAATATAGATAGTAATATATGTAATAAGTAATATATAGTAGTATAGATAGTAATATATGTAATAAGTAATATATATATAGTAGTATAGATAGTAATATATGTAATAAGTAATATATATATAGTAGTATCTAAATATAGATAGTAATATATGTAATAAGTAATATATGTAATAAGTAATATATATAGTAATATATGTAATAAGTAATATATATAGTAGTATAGATAGTAATATATGTATTAAGTAATATATATATATATATATAATAAGTAATATATATAGTAGTATAGATAGTAATATATGTAATATATATATAGTAATATATCTAACATATAGTAGTATAGATAGTAATATATGTAATATATATAGTAGTATAGATAGTAATATATGTAATAAGTAATATATATATATATATAGTAGTATAGATGGTAATATATATAGATTGTAATATATAGTAGTATAGATAGTAATCTATGTAATAAGTAATATAGATAGTAATATATAGTATATATAGTAATGTATGTAATAAGTAATATATATATGTATAGATAGTAATATATATATATATAGTAGTATAGATAGTAATATATATTACTTATTACATATATTACTATGTATAGATATTATTATTATTATATATATATATATATATATATATATATATATATATATATATAGTAATGTACCTGCTTAGCTCTGATATATCATCAAGCTCTAGATGAGATGCACCATCCTATAGTCCATGGATCACCACTAAAACAGAGAGGATATAGTCCATGGATCACCACTAAAACAGAGAGGATATAGTCCATGGATCGTCACTAAAACAGAGAGGATATAGTCCATGGATTACCCCTAAAACAGAGAGGATATAGTCCATGGATCACCCCTAAAATAGAGAGGATATAGTCCATGGATCACCCCTAAAATAGAGAGGATATAGTCCATGGATCACCCCTAAAATAGAGAGGATATAGTCCATGGATCACCACTAAAATAGAGAGGATATAGTCCATGGATCACCCCTAAAATAGAGAGGATATAGTCCATGGATCACCCCTAAAATAGAGAGGATATAGTCCATGGATCGCCACTAAAACAGAGAGGATATAGTCCATGGATCGCCACTAAAACAGAGAGGATATAGTCCATGGATCGCCACTAAAACAGAGAGGATATAGTCCATGGATCGCCACTAAAACAGAGAGGATATAGTCCATGGATCGCCACTAAAACAGAGAGGATATAGTCCATGGATCACCACTAAAACAGAGAGGATATAGTCCATGGATCACCACTAAAACAGAGAGGATATAGTCCATGGATCACCACTAAAACAGAGAGGATATAGTCCATGGATCGTCACTAAAACAGAGAGGATATAGTCCATGGATTACCCCTAAAACAGAGAGGATATAGTCCATGGATCACCCCTAAAATAGAGAGGATATAGTCCATGGATCACCCCTAAAATAGAGAGGATATAGTCCATGGATCACCCCTAAAATAGAGAGGATATAGTCCATGGATCACCACTAAAATAGAGAGGATATAGTCCATGGATCACCCCTAAAATAGAGAGGATATAGTCCATGGATCACCCCTAAAATAGAGAGGATATAGTCCATGGATCGCCACTAAAACAGAGAGGATATAGTCCATGGATCGCCACTAAAACAGAGAGGATATAGTCCATGGATCGCCACTAAAACAGAGAGGATATAGTCCATGGATCGCCACTAAAACAGAGAGGATATAGTCCATGGATCGCCACTAAAACAGAGAGGATATAGTCCATGGATCACCACTAAAACAGAGAGGATATAGTCCATGGATCACCACTAAAACAGAGAGGATATAGTCCATGGATCACCACTAAAACAGAGAGGATATAGTCCATGGATCACAGTATTTCACAGTAGCTATCTTCTTTCTGCATGCTCTCATTTACCAGAAGCATCACGTCTCCTCCTTCCTCTTGGATCCTGCAGATGAATGTTTGTCATGTGTTTGTCATGTGTTTGTCATGTGTTTGTCATGTGTTTGTCATGCAGATCCAAGGCCAAGTGTATAACTGTGTTTGTGTAATGCAGTCATGTGTTCTTTTTTAAATGTTTGTTATGCATGACAGTATTATTGTTTTTGCACATGTGGAGTCCAAACACAGAACAATCAGAGTTAAAACATTACATGAAACTATAAATGGTTGTTTGGCTGTAGCAGGAACCTCTAGGTAACCTAGACAACCATAAACATGTGTTCTAAAGAGAACCTCTAGGTAACCTAGACAACCATAAACATGTGTTCTGAAGAGAACCTCTAGGTAACCTAGACAACCATAAACATGTGTTCTGAAGAGAACCTCTAGGTAACCTAGACAACCATAAAGCCTCTGATCTTTACAGACTGAACACACAACCAGTCTCTATGCTTCTCTGCCCCCTTCTCAACCAACAGACACGCACTATGGTAGATAGGTGTACATGAACACACAATATTCCATATCACACACACACACACAATACTCCATATCTCACACACACACACATACACACAATATTCCATATCACACACACATACACAATACTCCATATCTCACACAATATTCCATATCTCTCACACACAATAGTCCATATCACACACACACACACAATACTCCATATCACACACAATATTCCATATCACACACACACACATACACACACACACACATACACACAATATTCCATATCACACACACATACACAATACTCCATATCTCACACACACACATACACACAATATTCCATATCACACACACACACACACACAATACTCCATATCACACACAATATTCCATATCACACACACGCACATACACACACACACACATACACACAATATTCCATATCACACACACATACACAATACTCCATATCTCACACACACACACACACACAATATTCCATATCACACACACATACACAATACTCCATATCTCACAATATTCCATATCTCTCACACACAATATTCCATATCACACACACACACAATACTCCATATCACACACAATATTCCATATCACACACACACACACAATATTCCATATCACACACACACACACACACACACACACACACTACTCCATATCACACACACACACACCCCGAGCCATGTCAGCGGTGTAACCTGGGCCCTGTGTGTGTGTGCTGTCAGCAGGTGGTTGATGAGACTCTGGATGTAAAGGAAGTGATATACAGTGCTGAGAGAGTCAGCGTTATGCATGGTGATGAGCTGGTGAGTACAGCACAGTGCCCCCATCTGGTTAACATGGGGAACTGCTGGTGAGTACAGCACAGTGCCCCCATCTGGTTAACATGGGGAATTGCTGGTGAGTACAGCACAGTGCCCCCAACTGGTTAACATGGGGAACTGCTGGTGAGTACAGCACAGTGCCCCCAACTGGTTAACATGGGGAACTGCTGGTGAGTACAGCACAGTGCCCCCATCTGGTTAACATGGGGAACTGCTGGTGAGTACAGCACAGTGCCCCCAGCTGGTTAACATGGGGAACTGCTGGTGAGTACAGCACAGTGCCCCCATCTGGTTAACATGGGGAAGTGCTGGCAGGAAGGGGCGGGATGGGGGAAGGAAAGAGAGGGAGGGATGGGGGAAGGAGAGGAAGAAGCGAGAGGGAGGGTAGGATGGAGAAGAAGCGGGCGGGAGGGTAGGATGGAGAAGAAGCGGGAGGGAGGGTAGGATGGAGAAGAAGCGGGAGGGAGGGTAAGAAGGGGATAAAGGGGGAAACCAAAGCGGCATTAAGTCCCTCTGTTTATTCATAGTGGGAGAAACTCCCATCTACACCAGGTTTGACTCTCCCATGTTGCACCATCCTGACGGGACTTTCTGCATGGATGCATGTATGTGTTGGAATGTACACAGGTTCCACTGAATGTATTTATCCACACAAAGAGCTGAGGCACCTCAGCATCTGTGTGAGTGGGACCAGACAGATCCTATGGCTGCCTGTAGATGGACTATTCATCCTGCATCAAACTCAATGGGTTATTACCATGACAGTGCTTTACATATAGTCACCGTAAGATAGTTATAAATAGCCTGATTGTTCAAGATAAAGATTGTTTTTTTAATATATCATGCATGTCTTATAGTGTTTGTTCTTGTCTTTACACAAACTAACTCTCTCTCTCTGTCTCTCTGTCGCTCTGTCTCTCTGTCGCTCTGTCTCTCTGTCTCTCTGTCGCTCTGTCTCTCTGTCTCTCTGTCGCTCTGTCTCTCTCGCTCGCTCTGTCGCGCTCTCTCTCGCTCTGTCGCGCTCTCTCTCGCTCTGTCGCGCTCTCTCTCGCTCTGTCGCGCTCTCTCTCGCTCTCTCGCGCTCTCTCTCGCTCTCTCGCGCTCTCTCTCGCTCTCTCGCGCTCTCTCGCGCTCTCTCTCGCTCTCTCGCTCTCTCTCTCGCTCTCTCGCGCTCTCTCTCGCTCTCTCGCGCTCTCTCGCGCTCTCTCTCGCTCTGTCGCGCTCTCTCTCGCTCTCTCGCGCTCTCTCGCGCTCTCTCTCGCTCTCTCGCGCTCTCTCTCGCTCTCTCGCGCTCTCTCGCGCTCTCTCTCGCTCTCTCGCTCTCTCGCGCTCTCTCTCTCTCTCTCTCGCTCTCTCTCTCTCGCTCTCTCTCTCTCCTCTAGGAATCCTACCGCCCTCTGGGCGAGGACTTCAGCTTCGGGAGCTCTGCTCTGATTGGTCTGCTGGTGATAGCGGTGGCCATAGCAATGGTGATAGTGATCAGCCTGGTTATTCTGAGGAAGAGACAGTACGGAACCATCAGCCACGGCATTGTGGAGGTGAGCTGCGACATCACACACACACAGTACGGAACCATCAGCCATGGCATCGTGGACCAACGCATACACACACACACACACACAGTACGGAACCATCAGCCACGGCATTGTGGAGGTGAGCTGCGACATCACACACACACAGTACGGAACCATCAGCCATGGCATCGTGGACAAACGCATACACACACAGTACGGAACCATCAGCCACGGCATCGTGGACAAACGCATACACACACAGTACGGAACCATCAGCCATGGCATCGTGGACAAACGCACACACACACAGTACGGAACCATCAGTCATGGCATCGTGGACAAACGCATACACACACAGTACGGAACCATCAGCCACGGCATCGTGGACAAACGCATACACACACAAGCCAATGCATATGGTGCGTAAACACACACACACATACTCAACACGGTACTTGTAGCTCAATCCATTCTCTAAGGTCTCTGTACTCTGGATAATAAGTTATTTTTGCTCAGGTTCTAGTTCACCCCTGACCTGACCTCGAAACCTCTGTACTCAGATAACCTCTCTGCTCAGGGCAAATAACCGTCCGTAGAGTTTGATTACAGGACTGTTGATACCTTTAAGCTCTGCCTATTTCACCCCTGACCTGTCCTGTGATAGGTTGACCCCATGCTGACCCCAGAGGAGCGCCACCTCAGCAAGATGCAGAACCACGGTTACGAGAACCCCACCTACAAATACCTGGAACAGATGCAGATCTAGGATTCGCTGTGGCACCAAGCAGAGAGGAGGGGGCAACATACTACTGACCAATAACAAAACATACTCCTCAAAAATCATTTGCATAATTACATCAGATTACAATACATATATTGGATTTGTTTTAAACTGATCCTTGACAAAATCCTGCTAAAACTACTGCTACTACTATACAGCTCCCTTTGAATCATGTGGTTTCTTTTAAAAAGGAGATGTACCTATCTCTACGTTTTATATAATATGTGATTTTAATTATTAATTATTACGATTACTCTCTGAAGATCAAGATGTATTACATTTCTTCTGATGTTTTTATTTTTTATTGTTGTTTTTAAAAACATGCAACAAGGTAAAAACCAAGCCACGCATGAAAGACTGTGACAACATAGCGAGGGGGACACTAACGTTTTCTTTCCCATCGTACCAGTGTCCCCCTTCTGACGGTCTTCTCATAATAACTTGTTGTTGGTGTCTTTTTCAATAGATTGCTTGTATATGAAGGTTCTTTGTACCTAATTAAATGATGTATAGTAAAACTACAAATGAGGAAAAAGAATGAAAACAAAATCATGAATTCAGATACTTTCTATTCTTTGTTATGATTACAAACAAAATATACATAAACAGTTTAAAATTATATATATATATATATAGTAGCTGTTTTTATTCCACCAGGGAAGATGTTGAGCCTGTGGGATGGTGGCTGGGTTGGGATGTTTTGGTGCGGGCATGATGCGGCCAGACAGAGGAGAGTAGACAGACAGACAGGAGAGTGGGCAGACAGACAGGAGAGTGGGCAGACAGACAGGAGAGTGGGCAGACAGACAGGAGAGTAGACAGACAGACAGGAGAGTAGACAGACAGACAGGAGAGTGTGCAGACAGACAGAGACAGGAGAGTGTGCAGACAGACAGAGACAGGAGAGTGTGCAGACAGACAGAGACAGGAGAGTGTGCAGACAGACAGAGACAGGAGAGTGTGCAGACAGACAGAGACAGGAGAGTGTGCAGACAGACAGAGACAGGAGAGTGTGCAGACAGACAGAGACAGGAGAGTGTGCAGACAGACAGAGACAGGAGAGTGTGCAGACCCCCAGCTGATCTCACACAACTCAGACCATACTTACCCCTTATTACCCCCTGACCCATCTCAATGAACTGACTAGACTTACCCCTTATTACCCCCTGACCCATCTCAATGAACTGACTAGACTTACCCCTTATTACCCCCTGACCCATCTCAATGAACTGACTAGACTTACCCCTTATTACCCCCTGACCCATCTCAATGAACTGACTAGACTTACCCCTTATTACCCCCTGACCCATCTCAATGAACTGACTAGACTTACCCCTTATTACCCCCTGACCCATCTCAATGAACTGACTAGACTTACCCCTTATTACCCCCTGACCCATCTCAATGAACTGACTAGACTTACCCCTTATTACCCCCTGACCCATCTCAATGAACTGACTAGACTTACCCCTTATTACCCCCTGACCCATCTCAATGAACTGACTAGACTTACCCCTTATTACCCCCTGACCCATCTCAATGAACTGACTAGACTTACCCCTTATTACCCCCTGACCCATCTCAATGAACTGACTAGACTTACCCCTTATTACCCCCTGACCCATCTCAATGAACTGACTAGACTTACCCCTTATTACTCCCTGACCCATCTCAATGAACTGACTAGACTTACCCCTTATTACCCCCTGACCCATCTCAATGAACTGACCATACTTACCCCTTATTACCCCCTGACCCATCTCAATGAACTGACTAGACTTACCCCTTATTACCCCCTGACCCATCTCAATGAACTGACTAGACTTACCCCTTATTACCCCCTGACCCATCTCAATGAACTGACTAGACTTACCCCTTATTACCCCCTGACCCATCTCAATGAACTGACTAGACTTACCCCTTATTACCCCCTGACCCATCTCAATGAACTGACTAGACTTACCCCTTATTACCCCCTGACCCATCTCAATGAACTGACTAGACTTACCCCTTATTACCCCCTGACCCATCTCAATGAACTGACTAGACTTACCCCTTATTACCCCCTGACCCATCTCAATGAACTGACTAGACTTACCCCTTATTACCCCCTGACCCATCTCAATGAACTGACTAGACTTACCCCTTATTACCCCCTGACCCATCTCAATGAACTGACTAGACTTACCCCTTATTACCCCCTGACCCATCTCAATGAACTGACTAGACTTACCCCTTATTACCCCCTGACCCATCTCAATGAACTGACTAGACTTACCCCTTATTACCCCCTGACCCATCTCAATGAACTGACTAGACTTACCCCTTATTACCCCCTGACCCATCTCAATGAACTGACTAGACTTACCCCTTATTACCCCCTGACCCATCTCAATGAACTGACTAGACTTACCCCTTATTACCCCCTGACCCATCTCAATGAACTGACTAGACTTACCCCTTATTACCCCCTGACCCATCTCAATGAACTGACCATACTTACCCCTTATTACCCCCTGACCCATCTCAATGAACTGACTAGACTTACCCCTTATTACCCCCTGACCCATCTCAATGAACTGACTAGACTTACCCCTTATTACCCCCTGACCCATCTCAATGAACTGACTAGACTTACCCCTTATTACCCCCTGACCCATCTCAATGAACTGACTAGACTTACCCCTTATTACCCCCTGACCCATCTCAATGAACTGACTAGACTTACCCCTTATTACCCCCTGACCCATCTCAATGAACTGACTAGACTTACCCCTTATTACCCCCTGACCCATCTCAATGAACTGACTAGACTTACCCCTTATTACCCCCTGACCCATCTCAATGAACTGACTAGACTTACCCCTTATTACCCCCTGACCCATCTCAATGAACTGACTAGACTTACCCCTTATTACCCCCTGACCCATCTCAATGAACTGACTAGACTTACCCCTTATTACCCCCTGACCCATCTCAATGAACTGACTAGACTTACCCCTTATTACCCCCTGACCCATCTCAATGAACTGACTAGACTTACCCCTTATTACCCCCTGACCCATCTCAATGAACTGACTAGACTTACCCCTTATTACCCCCTGACCCATCTCAATGAACTGACTAGACTTACCCCTTATTACCCCCTGACCCATCTCAATGAACTGACTAGACTTACCCCTTATTACCCCCTGACCCATCTCAATGAACTGACTAGACTTACCCCTTATTACCCCCTGACCCATCTCAATGAACTGACTAGACTTACCCCTTATTACCCCCTGACCCATCTCAATGAACTGACTAGACTTACCCCTTATTACCCCCTGACCCATCTCAATGAACTGACTAGACTTACCCCTTATTACCCCCTGACCCATCTCAATGAACTGACTAGACTTACCCCTTATTACCCCCTGACCCATCTCAATGAACTGACTAGACTTACCCCTTATTACCCCCTGACCCATCTCAATGAACTGACCATACTTACCCCTTATTACCCCCTGACCCATCTCAATGAACTGACTAGACTTACCCCTTATTACCCCCTGACCCATCTCAATGAACTGACTAGACTTACCCCTTATTACCCCCTGACCCATCTCAATGAACTGACTAGACTTACCCCTTATTACCCCCTGACCCATCTCAATGAACTGACTAGACTTACCCCTTATTACCCCCTGACCCATCTCAATGAACTGACTAGACTTACCCCTTATTACCCCCTGACCCATCTCAATGAACTGACTAGACTTACCCCTTATTACCCCCTGACCCATCTCAATGAACTGACTAGACTTACCCCTTATTACCCCCTGACCCATCTCAATGAACTGACTAGACTTACCCCTTATTACCCCCTGACCCATCTCAATGAACTGACTAGACTTACCCCTTATTACCCCCTGACCCATCTCAATGAACTGACTAGACTTACCCCTTATTACCCCCTGACCCATCTCAATGAACTGACTAGACTTACCCCTTATTACCCCCTGACCCATCTCAATGAACTGACTAGACTTACCCCTTATTACCCCCTGACCCATCTCAATGAACTGACTAGACTTACCCCTTATTACCCCCTGACCCATCTCAATGAACTGACTAGACTTACCCCTTATTACCCCCTGACCCATCTCAATGAACTGACTAGACTTACCCCTTATTACCCCCTGACCCATCTCAATGAACTGACTAGACTTACCCCTTATTACCCCCTGACCCATCTCAATGAACTGACTAGACTTACCCCTTATTACCCCCTGACCCATCTCAATGAATATGATGATCACCCTGTTCATAGTCCACACATTTCATATGTGAATGAACTATGGAAGAGTGACCATATTTGGGCCTCCTGATATGTTCTCGGATGGGTTGTAGTGGTTCTGAGTCCATGTTTTGCACAAGTAGAAATGAATCTGAGAACCAGTTATGGATGTTTTAATTCACCTGAACACCTGCTGGCTTTGCTGATCCTAAAGCGCAGAACAGTTTTTGGAATAGTCTTTCTCAAATCATTCCCAAACACACTCGCTGGGGGGCTTGTGACAGACCGATGTGGATGGAAAGAGAGACAGACAGACAGATGTGGATGGAAAGAGAGACATGCAGACAGACCGATGTGGATGGAAAGAGAGACAGGCAGACCGATGTGGATGGAAAGAGAGACAGGCAGACAGACAGATGTGGATGGAAAGAGAGACATGCAGACAGACCGATGTGGATGGAAAGAGAGACAGGCAGACCGATGTGGATGGAAAGAGAGTCAGGCAGACAGATGTGGATGGAAACAGACAGATGTGGATGGAAAGAGAGACAGGCAGACAGATGTGGATGGAAACAGACAGATGTGGATGGAAAGAGAGACAGGCAGACAGATGTGGATGGAAACAGACAATGTGTGCAGGTTACTTTTAATAACAGGGGGAGGAGGAAAGACAAACCGGTAACTGTAGAATCAGGAGTTGATTCTCTCTCTCTCTTGTAACTGTCTCTGTATAGTTGGCGTTGCGGTCATGGCTTCTCTTGGGAGGGTTATCTGTGGTGTGCATTGTTTCTCATATGAAAATGATATCTATTTTAAAGTTTTTGTTGTTTTATATTTTTCTCCTCCAGTGACAGTTTCTCAGTTATGTGTCTGTCTCACTATGCACTCTTAACGGCTATCATCCTGTAACTACCTGCTTGACTGTAGCGATCACAATATTAGTGATCAAACTAATTGATTGATTGACACCAATGGAAACAAACAGATTCTGGTTACAGGGGGGAAGCACATCAATAAACCCACTACTTCCATAAAGTGCTTCCTGTCTCTTTTTTATTTGGGGTTTTATTATCTACCTACTTCCTGTATGTTTTTCCATGTCATTAGCCCTATGTAGCATGGACAATGTGTTAGAAAATAGTTAATTCATAACCCAGCTGTAATTCATAACCCGGCTGTAATTCATAACCCGGCTGTAATTCATAACCCGGCTGTAATTCATAACCCGGCTGTAATTCATAGCCCGGCTGTAATTCATAGCCCGGCTGTAATTCATAACCCGGCTGTAATTCATAGCCCGGCTGTAATTCATAACCCGGCTGTAATTCATAGCCCGGCTGTAATTCATAACCCGGCTGTAATTCATAGCCCGGCTGTAATTCATAACCCGGCTGTAATTCATAACCCGGCTGTAATTCATAACCCGGCTGTAATTCATAACCCAGCTGTAATTCATAACCCAGCTGTAATTCATAGCCCGTCACTACAAACAACAGGTCCACATGCTGATATACCTTGTTTCATCATAACCAGTCATCCGCTGGAAATTCCAGGAAGGGCCTCCTATGTTCCTGTAACAGAAACCTGTGGGTCATACCGTAGGTCTACGTAGACTAAATTACCTGAGCGTGACTCAACGAAAACAACCCCCGTGCATACTGCTCCGTGACTCATCTTCCTATCACAAAAAGAGTTCAACATCGATACCGAATTCTATGAATAATCACATTTTTTTTTAAACGAATGGATATATGCTACATTCTACATCTAAGAGAGATTAAAATGTAATTAAATATGCCATGTTCATCAGCCTACCTTTTATCTCAAATGAAAATAAAACACACCCCATTTTCTCCCGCCACATTCAGCCCAAAAGCCCTAGCGCCGCCTGCCGGTGTTTAGTTACCGCCGCATCAGAAACCTGTCACACCTGTTCGGTTGCACCTGGGACCAATATGTCAAATCAACCTGGGGAAAACAAACATACATTGTCAACATCTCGAACTCTTAATGTAAAGCGAATTCATTGATCTAGATATTGGTTATTACGTAAAGTCACGGCTTTATTCTCTATATCTGGCGATATGTGCATTATATCTCTCAATTCAAGGGGCTTTATTGGTACGGGAAACATGTTTACATTACCAAACCGAGTGAAATAGATCATACAAAATGAACAGTAAACATTACACTCACAAAAGTTCCAAAAGAATAAAGACATTTCAAATGTCATATACGGTTTATACACCGTGTCGTAACGATGTGCAAATAGTTAAAGTACAGAAGGGAAGAGCTATTTTCTCTCTCTCTCCCTCTTGGTTTTAATGTCACCTTAATAATGCAGGAAGTCACAGGTGAGTATCGCTCAAACAGAGACACGCCCTGAAACCCGAAGCTCCGGGACAACTTTATGCAGGTACTCGACAACAGGAGTGTAATCATACATCCAAACAGTTGTTTTGCAACTAAAACGAACGTTTCTATTGGACAAATTCAGCTAGATCACACCCCGTGTCGTTACGTTTGCTTTCGTTAAAGAAACGTTTTGCAATAATGAATACTCCTCAAGATATCGGCGATAGGGCCGTTCGCGATCATTCCTGGAGGATACTACACCACTAAAAGTGCGATTTGCTACAAAGGAAATACTCCGAGTTCATATTGATTGTATTGAAATTGGTTTCCTGAACTGTACTCTTTAGGTTGCAGTGTTTTTTTTTAAAATATATATATTTTGTTGTTGCTCGTTTGTGAATCTCCTGAGACCGCAGGACTCCATTGAAGACAAAAGGCCTAACCTACACTCCCTCCCCCTGGAATTTACCTGAGGAGTAGCTGGCCTACGGAGACCAGGAACAGACAGATTTATCGGGTCGCCAGCCACTATGGACTACATGGACACTGGAATGAGATACACCCCCAACAAGGGCCCGGTACTGTGACCGTTACTTCCTCTGGTGTTTATTTTGGTGTGTGTGGGGGGGGTGGCTTGTTTGTTTGGAGACCACCTGTCACAAATTTAAGCTTCTAGTACGTGTGTGTGTGCCATTCATTTGTTAGATAGTTTACCGCTACTGTCTATCAGGGCGTTTAGACAGCTGCCCAAGGTGCTCTGCGTATTGACGTTTAGACGGCTGCTTTGCGTATTGACGTTTAGACGGCTGCTCTGCGTATTGACGTTTAGACGGCTGCTCTGCGTATTGACGTTTAGACGGCTGCTCTGCGTATTGACGTTTAGACGGCTGCTTTGCGTATTGACGTTTAGACGGCTGCTCTGCGTATTGACGTTTAGAAGGCTGCCCAAGCTGCTCTGCGTATTGACGTTTAGACGGCTGCCCAAGGTGCTCTGCGTATTGACGTTTAGACGGCTGCTCTGCGTATTGACGTTTAGACGGCTGCTCTGCGTATTGACGTTTAGATGGCTGCTCTGCGTATTGACGTTTAGAAGGCTGCCCAAGCTGCTCTGCGTATTGACGTTTAGAAGGCTGCCCAAGCTGCTCTGCGTATTGACGTTTAGGCGGCTGCCCAAGCTGCTCTGCGTATTGACGTTCTCATCAGCCTCACCTACAGTCAGGAAGTGCCAACACTCCTATTTAAATTGATGTCCTAAAGCATTAATGATCAAATACTTTAATTGATAGTGCAATGGCATCTACAGTACCGCTTTGCATTGGCCTGATAAAGCTAGCCTGATCATTCATTGGCCTGATCATTCATTGGCCTGATCATTCATTGGCCTGATCATTCATTGGCCTGATCATTCATTGGCCCGATAAAGCCAGCCTGATCATTCATTGGCCTGATAAAGCTAGCCTGGTCATTCATTGGCCTGATGAAGCTAGCCTGGTCATTCATTGGCCTGATCATTCATTGGCCTGATCATTCATTGGCCTGATGATTCATTGGCCTGATCATTCATTGGCCTGATCATTCATTGGCCCGATAAAGCCAGCCTGATCATTCATTGGCCTGATAAAGCTAGCCTGGTCATTCATTGGCCTGATGAAGCTAGCCTGGTCATTCATTGGCCTGGTCATTCATTGGCCTGATAAAGCTAGCCTGTTCATTCATTGGCCTGATCATTCATTGGCCCGATAAAGCCAGCCTGATCAATCATTGGCCCGATAAAGCCAGCCTGATCATTCATTTGCCCGATAAAGCCAGCCTGATCATTCATTGGCCTGATAAAGCCAGCCTGATCATTCATTGGCCTGATAAAGCCAGCCTGATCATTCATTGGCCCGATAAAGCCAGCCTGATCATTCATTGGCCCGATAAAGCCAACCTGATCATTCATTGGCCTGATAAAGCCAGCCTGATCATTCATTGGCCTGATAAAGCCAGCCTGATCATTCATTGGCCTGATAAAGCCAGCCTGATCATTCATTGGCCTGATAAAGCCAGCCTGATCATTCATTGGCCTGATCATTCATTGGCCTGATAAAGCCAGCCTGATCATTCATTGGCCTGATAAAGCCAGCCTGATCATTCATTGGCCTGATAAAGCCAGCCTGATCATTCATTGGCCTGATAAAGCCAGCCTGATCATTCATTGGCCTGATAAAGCCAGCCTGATCATTCATTGGCCTGATAAAGCCAGCCTGATCATTCATTGGCCTGATAAAGCCAGCCTGATCATTCATTGGCCTGATAAAGCCAGCCTGATCATTCATTGGCCTGATAAAGCCAGCCTGATCATTCATTGGCCTGATAAAGCCAGCCTGATCAATCATTGGCCTGATAAAGCCAGCCTGATCATTCATTGGCCTGATAAAGCCAGCCTGATCATTCATTGGCCTGATAAAGCTAGCCTGATCAATCATTGGCCTGATAAAGCTAGCCTGGTCATTCATTGGCCTGATAAAGCCAGCCTGGTCATTCATTTGCTTTGTAAATTGGCTTTGTGGCCCTGGTCTGCTCGTCGCTAAAGAGAGATCTGATAGAATATTCTATCATCAGTCCCATGCATTCACTGCAGTCTTCCAAGCAATCGGGCACTAACATAGTTCATTGACAATGAAACCAATAAAAGGTTTGACTATTTTGGTGGGGGCAGCAGAGCTAGAGTGAGATGGGGGGGGGGGGCCTTCCCTGCCTATACAATGGTAAGAGAATGTACACACCTGAAGGCTACACATCTGTGGGTCTCTCACTGTAATGTTCTCTGAGCTAAAGACAGGCTTCCATCACGTCTATCTCTACCTGAGGGTGTGGTAGCAACTGACGGTGTTAAAAGACCGTGTCTATGTAGTGGGGTTGTTTTCAGGCTAACCGTTGGTCTCTGAAGACCAAATTTCATGGCATGTCAAATCAAATGTATTTATATAGCCCCTTCTTACATCAGCTGATATCTCAAAGTGCTGTACAGAAACCCAGCCTAAAACCCCAAACAGCAAGCAATGGCAGGTGTAGAAGCACGGTGGCTAGGAAAAACTCCCTAGAAAGGCCAGAACCCAGGAAGAAACCTAGAGAGGAACCAGGCTCTTCATGTCAATATGAAGAGTCTGTATAGATTGAGTTGTAGTCACTAAAAGGTCATGTGATGCAGGATAGCTACAATTGCTACGAACTCCGGGCCCTAGTTATAGCATACACTGTCAGGAAAAACTCTTGGACCTAAATTTAGCTCTGTGTTAAAAAGCTGTAGAAAGGAGTGGGAGTGGAATTTAATTAACCAATCAGAAACCACTACACGGTGATTCACCGATCCCGTTGTCAGGGAACTAGTCGATGTACAGTTATTACTGTGAAGGACGCGGAGAGGGTGTGACTTAAACGTTTTAATCCCTTCAGAGTAGTGATGTTGTAATCTATACTGAACAAATGTATAAACGCAACAGTGTTGGTATCATGAGCTGAAATAAAATATCCCAGAAATGTTCCATACGCACAAAAAAGCTTATTTCTCACACATTTTGTGCACCAATTTGTTTACATCACTGTTAGTGAGCATTTATCCTATGCTAAAATAATCCATCCACCTTACAGGTGTGGCATATCAAGAAGCTGATTAAACAACATGATCATTACACAGGTGCACCTTGTGCTGGGGACAATAAATGGCCTCTCTAAAATATGCAGTTTTGTCACAAAACACAATGCCACAGATGTCTCCAAGTTTTGAGGGAGTGTGCAATTGGCATGCTGACTGCAGGAATGTCCATCAGAGCTGTTGCCACATAATTTAATGTTAATTTCTCTACCATAAGCCGCCTCCAACGTCGTTTTAGAGAATTTGGCAGTACGTCCAAACGGCTTCACAACCACTGACCACGTTTAACCACGCCAGCCCAGGACCTCCACATTCGGCTTCTTCACCTGCAGGATTGTCTGAGACCAACGACCCGGACAGCTGATGAAACTGTTTTCACAAACTGACAGAAACCGTCTCAGGGAAGCTCATCTGCGTTCTCGTCATCCTCACCAGAGTCTTGACTTGACTGCAGTTCAGCATCGTATCCAACTTCAGTGGGCAATAGAGTACAGTATATACATATGAGATGAGTAATGTAGGGTATGTAAACATAAAGTGGCATAGTTTAAAGTGGCTAGTGATACATGTATTACATAAAGATGGCAAGATGCAGTAGATGATATAGAGTACAGTATATACATATACATATGAGATGGGTAATGTAGGGTATGTAAACATTATATTAAGTGGCATTGTTTAAAGTGGCTAGTGGTACATTTTTACATAATTTCCATCAATTCCCATTATTAAAGTGGCTGGAGTTGAGTCAGTATGTTGGCAGCGGCCGCTAAATGTTAGTGGTGGCTGTTTAACAGTCTGATGGCCTTGAGATAGAAGCTGTTTTTCAGTCTCTCGGTCCCTGCTTTGATGCACCTGTACTGACCTCGCCTTCTGGATGATAGCGGGGTGAACAGGCAGTGGCTTGGGTGGTTGTTGTCCTTGATGATCTTTATGGCCTTCCTGTGACATCGGGTGGTGTAGGTGTCCTGGAGGGCAGGTAGTTTGCCCCCGGTGATGCGTTCTGCAGACCTCACTACCCTCTGGAGAGCCTTACGGTTGTGGGCGGAGCAGTTGCCGTACCAGGCGGTGATACAGCCCGACAGGATGCTCTCGATTGTGCATCTGTAGAAGTTTGTGAGTGCTTTTGGTGACAAGCCGAATTTCTTCAGCCTCCTGAGGTTGAAGAGGCGCTGCTGCGCCTTCTTCACAACGCTGTCTGTGTGGGTGGACCAATTCAGTTTGTCCGTGATGTGTACACCGAGGAACTTAAAACTTTCCACCTTCTCCACTACTGACCCGTCGATGTGGATAGGGGGGTGCTCCCTCTGCTGTTTCCTGAAGTCCACAATCATCTCCTTTGTTTTGTTGACGTTGAGTGTGAGGTTATTTTCCTGACACCACACTCCGAGGGCCCTCACCTCCTCCCTGTAGGCCGTCTCGTCGTTGTTGGTAATCAAGCCTACCACTGTAGTGTCATCCGCAAACTTGATGATTGAGTTGGAGGCGTGCATGGCCACGCAGTCGTGGGTGAACAGGGAGTACAGGAGAGGGCTCAGAACGCACCCTTGTGGGGCCCCAGTGTTGAGGATCAGCGGGGTGGAGATGTTGTTACCTACCCTCACCACCTGGGGGCGGCCCGTCAGGAAGTCCAGGACCCAGTTGCACAGGGCGGGGTCGAGACCCAGGGTCTCGAGCTTGATGACGAGTTTGGAGGGTACTATGGTGTTAAATGCTGAGCTGTAGTCGATGAACAGCATTCTCACATAGGTATTCCTCTTGTCCAGATGGGTTAGGGCAGTGTGCAGTGTGGTTGCGATTGCGTCGTCTGTGGACCTATTGGGTCGGTAAGCAAATTGGAGTGGGTCTAGGGTGTCCGGTAGGGTGGAGGTGATATGGTCCTTGACTAGTCTTTCAAAGCACTTCATGATGACGGAAGTGAGTGCTACGGGGCGGTAGTCGTTTAGCTCAGTTACCTTAGCTTTCATGGGAACAGGAACAATGGTGGCCCTCTTGAAGCATGTGGGAACAGCAGACTGGGATAAGGATTGATTGAATATGTCCGTAAACACACCAGCCAGCTGGTCTGCGCATGCTCTGAGGACGCGGCTGGGAATGCCGTCTGGGCCTGCAGCCTTGCGAGGGTTAACACGTTTAAATGTTTTACTCACCTCGGCTGCAGTGAAGGAGAGCCCGCAGGTTTTGGTAGCGGGCCGTGTCAGTGGCACTGTATTGTCCTCAAAACGAGCAAAAAAGTTATTTAGCCTGTCTGGGAGCAAGACATCCTGGTCCGCGACGGGGCTGGTTTTCTTTTTGTAATCTGTGATTGACTGTAGACCCTGCCACATACCTCTTGTGTCTGAGCTGTTGAATTGCGACTCTATTTTGTCTCTGTACTGGGACTTAGCTTGTTTGATTGCCTTGCGGAGAGAATAGCTACACTGTTTGTATTCGGTCATGTTTCCGGTCACCTTGCCCTGGTTAAAAGCAGTGGTTCGCGCTTTCAGTTTCACGCGAATGCTGCCGTCAATCCACGGTTTCTGGTTTGGGAATGTTTTAATCGTTGCTGTGGGTACGACATCGTCAATGCACTTTCTAATGAACTCGCTCACCGAATCAGCATATTCGTCAATGTTGTTGTTGGACGCAATGCGGAACATATTCCAATCCGCGTGATCGAAGCAGTCTTGAAGCGTGGAATCAGATTGGTCGGACCAGCGTTGAACAGACCTGAGCGCGGGAGCTTGTTGTTTCTGTTTGTAGGCTGGAAGCAACAAAATGGAGTCGTGGTCAGCTTTTCCGAAAGGAGGGCGGGGGAGGGCCTTATATGCGTCGCTGAAGTTAGTATAACAATGATCCAAGGTTTTACCAGCCCTGGTAGCACAATCGATATGCTGATAGAATTTAGGGAGTTTTGTTTTTAGATTAGCCTTGTTAAAATCCCAGCTACGATGAATGCAATCCATTGATAATTGAGAAATTCATTAAGCATTTTTCTACGGCTTGCCATGCTTTCCACCTGGCTACCCCTACCCCGGTCAACAGCCCTGCACCCCCCCCACAGCAACTTGCCCAAGCCTCCCCCATTTTCTCTTTCACCCAAATCCAGATAGCTGATGTTCTGAAAGAGCTGCAAAATCTGGACCTGTACAAATCAGCCGGGCTAGGCAATCTGGACCCTCTCTTTTTCTAAAATGTTCCGCCGAAATTGTTGCAACCTCTATTACTAGCATGTTCAACCTCTCTTTCGTATCGTCTGAGATCCCCAAAGATTGGAAAGCTGCCGCGGTCATCCCCCTCTTCAAAGCGGGAGACACTCTAAACCCAAACTGCTACAGACCTATATCCATCCTGCCCTGCTTTTCTAAAGTCTTCGAAAGCCAAGTCAACAAACAGATCACCGACCATTTTGAATCCCACTGTACCTTCTCCACTATGCAATCCGGTTTCCGAGCTGGTCACGGGTGCACCTCAGCCACGCTCAAGGTCCTAAACGATATCATAACCGCCATCGAGAAAAGACAGTACTGTGCAGCCGTCTTCATCGACCTGACCAAGGCTTTCGACTCTGTCAATCACCGCATTCTTATCGGCAGACTCAATAGCTTTGGTTTCTCAAATGACTACCTCGTCTGGTTCACCAACTACTTCTCAGACAGAGTTCAGTGTGTCAAATCGGAGGGCCTGTTGTCCGGACCTCTGGCAGTCTCTATGGGGGTACCACAAGGTTCAATTCTCGGACCGACTCTTTTCTCTGTGTATATATATGATGTCGCTCTTGCTGCTGGTGATTCTTTGATCCACATCTACGCAGACGACACCATTCTGTATACTTCTGGCCCTTCTTTGGACACTGTGTTAATTAACTAACCTCAAAACGAGCTTCAATGCCATACAACACTCCTTCCATGGCCTCCAACTGCTTTTAAATGCTAGTAAAACTAAATGCATGCTTTTCAACCGATCGCTGCCCGCCCAACTAGCATCACTACTCTGGACGGTTCTGACTTAGAATATGTGGACAACTACAAATACCTAGGTGTCTGGTTAGACTGTAAACTCTCCTTCCAGAATCACGTTAAGCATCTCTAATCCAAAATTAAATCTAGAATCGGCTTCCTATTTTGCAACAAAGCATCCTTCACTCATGCTGCCAAACATACCCTTGTAAAATGGACTATCCTACCGATCCTCGATTTCGGCGATGTCATTTACAAAATATCCTCCAACACTCTACTCAGCAAATTGGATGTAGTCTATCACAGTGCCATCCGCCACATATACTACCCACCACTGCGACCTATATGCTCTCATTGGCTGGCCCTCGCTACATTTTCATCGCCAAACCCACTGGCTCCAGGTCATCTATAAGTCTTTGCTAGGTAAAGCCCCGCCTTATCTCAGCTCACTGGCCACCATAGCAGCACGCGCTCCAGCAGGTATATTTCACTGGTCATTCCCAAAGCCAACTCCTCCTTTGGCCGCCTTCCAGTCTTCTGCTGCCAAATGACTGGAACGAATTGCAAAAATCACTGAAGCTGGAGACTTATATTTCCCTCACTAACTTTAAGCACCAGCTGTCAGAGCAGCTCACAGATCACTGCACCTGTACATAGCCCATTTTTAAATAGCACACCCAACTACCTCATCCCCATACTGTTATTTATCTTGCTCCTTTGCACCCCAGTATCTCTACTTGCACAGCTTCATCTGTACATCTATCACTCCAGTGTTAATGCTAACTTGTCATTATTTCGCCTCTATGGCCTATTTATTGCCTTACCTCCCTGATCTGTTCAAACTGTACATAGATTTTTCTATTGTGTGTTTGTTTAACTCTGGTGTTGTTTTTGTCGCACTGCTTTGCTTTATCTTGGCCAGGTCGCAGTTGTAAATGAGAACCAGTTCTACCTGGTTAAATAAAGGTTAAATATATATTTTTTTAAGTACTATATTTATTGAAGATTATATGTGTATTTTGAGTTCAAATCAATTATCTTCTCATATCAAATGATATTTTAACAAAATAATGTTTCAGGAATGCTAGACCCGTGTTTCTAACGACAGAAACTATTTATTTTTAAATCGGAGACGGTGGGTTACGAGCTTTTTGAGGTGGAATGACCCACCTGTGCGTTTTGATTTGGAATGACCCACCCAGGGAGAATATTATTGGCAAAGAAGATGCCGTGTAAGCGTTGTAGTGTTTGGGTCTGAGCCAACAGCAGTCTTGGCACAGAGAGCATTGTGGGTCATTGTAGTCAGGCAGTCTGTCTGTCAGGCTGGGTGTTGAGTCACTTGAGGTGTTGTTGACGTTGGCTATAAGCCAATATAACTTCTTTAGGTTAAACAGTGTTGTTGAATCCCAAAATAGAGCGTTGTTACTTTATGTATTCGCTTTTCATAGTCTTAGAATAAGCAAAGAGCCAACAAAACTCAAAAACCTTCTATCTGAAGTGAGGCTCTCTAGTTATTTGACCGAGTGCTTAGTGGTGACCTCCCACATCTAGCAGCCTGCTCCCTCCTAGCAGGTTTGGCAACATTTAACTCAGTGAAACTGTTCCTCCCCACCCCCCCACCCACTCTGTCTGTCTCTCTCTCTCTCTCTCGCTGTCTGTCTCTCTCTCTCTCTCTCTCTCGCTGTCTCGCTGTCTCTCTGTCTGTCTGTCTGTCTCTCGCTGTCTGTCTGTCTGTCTGTCTCTCGCTGTCTGTCTGTCTCTCGCTGTCTGTCTGTCTCTCGCTGTCTGTCTGTCTGTCTCTCGCTGTCTCTCTTTCTGTCTCTCGCTGTCTCTCTTTCTGTCTCTCGCTGTCTCTCTTTCTGTCTCTCGCTGTCTCTCTTTCTGTCTCTCGCTGTCTCTCTTTCTGTCTGTGTCTGTTTGTCTGTCTGTCTGTCTCTCGCTCACTCATATTTTTTCGATAATCATCCTAATAATTTGCTCGTGGTGAAAACTTAAAACGTCATTCAGAAAGCTAAATTTTGTTGCATATATTTCCATAATAGTGTAGATATATTAGCCGTGTATTGACGCTAGCCCTACTGATTCCTCCTGACTTGTGTCCGGTACAGTATACAGTGGTCTGTGTGTCAGTCAGTGATACGTCGCAACACAGTGGTCACAATTCTGAAACACACCTACTGGCCTCGACACAGGTCACATGACTGGCCTCGACACAGGTCACATGACTGGCCTCGACACAGGTCACATGTACCTTACATGTTGATCTAATTCAGTTAGGCACTTAGTCTCTATCTTGCTTTTTAGGAGAAACTGAGAGGAGGTATCACCAGCGTGTCGGCGTAGAGCCTCACCAGCATGTCGGCGTAGAGCCTCACCAGCGTGTCGGCGTAGAGCCTCACCAGCGTAGAGCCTCACCAGCGTGTCGGCGTAGAGCCTCACCAGCGTAGAGCCTCACCAGCGTAGAGCCTCACCAGCGGAGCGCCTCACCAGCGTAGAGCCTCACCAGCGTGTCGGCGTAGAGCCTCACCAGCGTGTCGGCGTAGAGCCTCACCAGCGTGTCGGCGTAGAGCCTCACCAGCGTGTCGGCGTAGAGCCTCACCAGCGTGTCGGCGTAGAGCCTCACCAGCGTGTCGGCGTAGAGCCTCACCAGCGTGTCGGCGTAGAGCCTCACCAGCGTGTCGGCGTAGAGCCTCACCAGCGTGTCGGCGTAGAGCCTCACCAGCGTGTCGGCGTAGAGCCTCACCAATGCATTCAAAAGCAATATGCTATAGGTCTTTGTTTTTGGATGTTTTTATACAATTGAAGGCTCAAGGCTGTCAAACGTATAAGCATGGTTTCCAGGTCTCAGATTTAAGATTGTTGTATATTCCTAATATCTACATGGCATCTTGTCGGCATGACAGTGTCTTACGTCCCCCTCTCTCTCCTCTCTCAGGACAGGGACTGGGACCAGGATGTGACGTTCCTCCCAGCAGCTGACAGTAAGAAGTTAGAGAAGAAGAAAGGACCAGGGAGAGTCGGGGCTGTGACCGGCATCGTTATCTTCGCTGCTGTCATCGCCCTTATGACCGGCCTACTGGTCTGGCACTTCCACTGTGAGTAGCCCTGCCCCCTCTCTTCTTCTCTCCTTCTCTTCCACTGTGAGTAGCCCTGCCCCCTCTCTTCTCCTCTCTCTTCCACTGTGAGTAGCCCTGCCCGCTCTCTTCTTCTCTCCTTCTCTTCCACTGGGAGTAGCCCTGCCCGCTCTCTTCTTCTCTTCCACTGTGAGTAGCCCTGCCCCCCTCTCTTCTTCTCTCCTTCTCTTCCACTGTGAGTAGCCCTGCCCCCTCCCATCTTCTCTCCTTCTCTTCCACTGTGAGTAGCCCTGCCCCCTCTCTTCTCCTCTCTCTTCCACTGGGAGTAGCCCTGCCCCCTCTCTTCTTCTCTTCCACTGGGAGTAGCCCTGCCCCCTCTCTTCTCCTCTCTCTTCCACTGTGAGTAGCCCTGCCCCCTCTCTTCTTCTCCTCTCTCTTCCACTGTGAGTAGTCCTGCCCCCTCTCTTCTCCTCTCTCTTCCACTGGGAGTAGCCCTGCCCCCTCTTCTTCTCTTCCACTGTGAGTAGCCCTGCCCCCTCTCTTCTCCTCTCTCTTCCACTGGGAGTAGCCCTGCCCCCTCTCTTCTTCTTCTCTCTCTTCCACTGTGAGTAGTCCTGCCCCCTCTCTTCTCCTCCCTCTTCCACTGGGAGTAGCCCTGCCCCCTCTCTTCTCCTCTCTCTTCCACTGGGAGTAGCCCTGCCCCCTCTCTCTCCTTCTCTTCCACTGGGAGTAGCCCTGCCCCCTCTCTTCTCCTCCCTCTTCCACTGGGAGTAGCCCTGCCCCCTCTCTTCTCCTCTCTCTTCCACTGGGAGTAGCCCTGCCCCCTCTCTTCTCCTCTCTCTTCCACTGGGAGTAGCCCTGCCCCCTCTCTTCTCCTCTCTCTTCCACTGGGAGTAGCCCTGCCCCCTCTCTTCTCCTCTCTCTTCCACTGGGAGTAGCCCTGCCCCCTCTCTTCTCCTCTCTCTTCCACTGGGAGTAGCCCTGCCCCCTCTCTTCTCCTCTCTCTTCCACTGGGAGTAGCCCTGCCCCCTCTCTTCTCCTCTCTCTTCCACTGGGAGTAGCCCTGCCCCCTCTCTTCTCCTCTCTCTTCCACTGGGAGTAGCCCTGCCCCCTCTCTTCTCCTCTCTCTTCCACTGGGAGTAGCCCTGCCCCCTCTCTTCTCCTCTCTCTTCCACTGGGAGTAGCCCTGCCCCCTCTCTTCTCCTCTCTCTTCCACTGGGAGTAGCCCTGCCCCCTCTCTTCTCCTCTCTCTTCCACTGGGAGTAGCCCTGCCCCCTCTCTTCTCCTCTCTCTTCCACTGGGAGTAGCCCTGCCCCCCCTCTTCTCCTCTCTCTTCCACTGGGAGTAGCCCTGCCCCCTCTCTTCTCCTCTCTCTTCCACTGGGAGTAGCCCTGCCCCCTCTCTTCTCCTCTCTCTTCCACTGGGAGTAGCCCTTCCCCCTCTCTTCTCCTCTCTCTTCCACTGGGAGTAGCCCTGCCCCCTCTCTTCTCCTCTCTCTTCCACTGGGAGTAGCCTTAAGGCTCCTAGCCGAACGAGTGCGCTCGCATACTTCCCTTGAAAAATGAGAGAACAGCGTCAATAGTACTATTTGTCCATTTTGTGATGCCGTAGCCAGTTCCTCAAAATAGTCAGAATTCATCTAAGATAATTTGACATCTAACTAAGATGTTTGGTGCATTATTTTTTTTGCATTGAAAAATACCTCTACCACTCTCTACCACTCCCTACCACTCTCTTCCACTCTCTTCCCCTCTCTTCCCCTCTCTTCCACTCTCTTCCACTCTCTACACCTCTCTTCCACTCTCTTCCTCTCTCTTCCCCTCTCTTCCACTCTCTACCACTCTCTACCCCTCTCTACACCTCTGTACCACTCTCTACCCTTCTCTACCACTCTCTACACCTCTCTACACCTCTCTTCCACTCTCTTCCACTCTCTTCCACTCTCTACCCCTCTCTACCCCTCTCTACCCCTCTCTACCCCTCTCTACCCCTCTCTACCCCTCTCTTCCACTCTCTACCACTCTCTACCCCTCTCTACCACTCTCTACCCCTCTCTTCCACTCTCTACACCTCTTCCACTCTCTACACCTCTCTTCCACTCTCTACCCCTCTCTTCCACTCTCTTCCACTCTCTACCCCTCTCTTCCACTCTCTACCCCTCTCTACCACTCTCTACCCCTCTCTACCACTCTCTTCCACTCCCTACCACTCTCTACCCCTCTCTTCCACTCTCTACCCCTCTCTTCCACTCTCTACCCCTCTCTACCACTCTACCACTCTCTACCCCTCTCTTCCACTCTCTACCCCTCTCTTCCACTCTCTACCCCTCTCTACCACTCTCTACCCCTCTCTACCCCTCCCTACATCCTTTCTGCTCTGCCAGATAAAGCCTTTTCATCGGGCTCAGAGTTTGTCCTGATCAGGCCCCAGGGTCAGGAGAGTTCTGCCAGATAAAGCTCTTTCATCGGGCTCAGAGTTTGTCCTGATCAGGCCCCAGGGTCAGGAGAGTTCTGCCAGATAAAGCTCTTTCATCGGGCTCAGAGTTTCTCCTGATCAGGCCCCAGGGTCAGGAGAGTTCTGGCTCTACTCCATCCACAGAACCACTTGTCATTTTTATGTAAATAGTTTTGAAACCATTAGGAATAGCTGGTTGTTGACTGTTTCTCTGTCTTTCTTGATTACTCCCTGTAGATCGTAAGGACATGCGTATCAAGAAGATGTACAGCGGGTCTATGAGGATCACTAATCAGGCGTTTGAGGATACCTATGAAAACTCAACCAGCACTGAGTACAGAGCGCTGGCCGAACAGGTCGTTAAACAGGTCAGAGAACACCTTGGCCGTGTCTGAAATCTGTCTTGCCTGCTCCTTACTACATCTGCATACTGTGTACTAATCCTACCGCATATTATTTAGAACAGGGATGGGCAACTGCAGTCCTGGGGGCCTTTCCCCCCCAGCCCTGTAGCGAACACTCCTTTCCCACCAGCCCTGTAGCTAACACACCTTTCCCACCAGCCCTGTAGCTAACACTCCTTTCCCCCCCAGCCCTGTAGCTAACACTCCTTTCCCCCCAGCCCTGTAGCTAACACTCCTTTCCCCCCAGCCCTGTAGCTAACACTCCTTTCCCACCAGCCCTGTAGCTAACACTCCTTTCCCCCGCAGCCCTGTAGCTAACACTCCTTTCCCCCCCAGCCCTGTAGCTAACACTCCTTTCCCCCGCAGCCCTGTAGCTAACACACCTTTCCCCGCAGCCCTGTAGCTAACACTCCTTTCCCCCGCAGCCCTGTAGCTAACACTCCTTTCCCCCGCAGCCCTGTAGCTAACACACCTTTCCCACCAGCCCTGTAGCGAACACTCCTTTCCCACCAGCCCTGTAGCTAACACACCTTTCCCACCAGCCCTGTAGCTAACACTCCTTTCCCCCGCAGCCCTGTAGCTAACACTCCTTTCCCCCCAGCCCTGTAGCGAACACTCCTTTCCCACCAGCCCTGTAGCTAACACACCTTTCCCACCAGCCCTGTAGCTAACACTCCTTTCCCCCGCAGCCCTGTAGCTAACACTCCTTTCCCCCCAGCCCTGTAGCGAACACTCCTTTCCCCCCAGCCCTCTAGCTAGCACTCCTTTCCCTGTAGCGAACACTCCTTTCCCACGCAGCCCTGTAGCGAACACTCCTTTCCCCCCAGCCCTGTAGCGAACACTCCTTTCCCCCCCAGCCCTGTAGCGAACACTCCTTTCCCCCCCAGCCCTGTAGCTAACACTCCTTTCCCCCCAGCCCTGTAGCTAACACTCCTTTCCCCCCAGCCCTGTAGCGAACACTCCTTTCCCCCCCAGCCCTGTAGCTAACACTCCTTTCCCCCCCAGCCCTGTAGCTAACACTCCTTTCCCCCGCAGCCCTGTAGCTGTAGCAACACTCCTTTCCCCCCAGCCCTGTAGCGAACACTCCTTTCCCCCCAGCCCTGTAGCTAACACTCCTTTCCCCCCAGCCCTGTAGCGAACACTCCTTTCCCCCCCAGCCCTGTAGCTGTAGCAACACACCTTTCCCCCCAGCCCTGTAGCGAACACTCCTTTCCCCCGCAGCCCTGTAGCGAACACTCCTTTCCCCCCCAGCCCTGTAGCTAACACTCCTTTCCCCCGCAGCCCTGTAGCGAACACTCCTTTCCCCCCAGCCCTGTAGCGAACACACCTTTCCCCCCAGCCCTGTAGCGAACACTCCTTTCCCCCCCAGCCCTGTAGCGAACACTCCTTTCCCCCCAGCCCTGTAGCTAACACACCTTTCCCCCCAGCCCTGTAGCGAACACTCCTTTCCCCCGCAGCCCTGTAGCGAACACACCTTTCCCCCCAGCCCTGTAGCGAACACTCCTTTCCCCCCAGCCCTGTAGCTAACACTCCTTTCCCCCCAGCCCTGTAGCGAACACTCCTTTCCCCCCCAGCCCTGTAGCTAACACACCTTTCCCCCCAGCCCTGTAGCGAACACTCCTTTCCCCCCAGCCCTGTAGCTGTAGCTAACACACCTTTCCCCCCAGCCCTGTAGCTAACACTCCTTTCCCACCAGCCCTGTAGCGAACACTCCTTTCCCCCCAGCCCTGTAGCTAACACTCCTTTCCCCCCAGCCCTGTAGCGAACACTCCTTTCCCCCCATCCCTGTAGCGAACACTCCTTTCCCCCCCAGCCCTGTAGCTAACACTCCTTTCCCCCCCAGCCCTGTAGCGAACACTCCTTTCCCCCCAGCCCTGTAGCTAACACACCTTTCCCCCCAGCCCTGTAGCGAACACTCCTTTCCCCCCCAGCCCTGTAGCTGTAGCTAACACACCTTTCCCCCCAGCCCTGTAGCGAACACTCCTTTCCCCCCAGCCCTGTAGCTAACACTCCTTTCCCCCCCAGCCCTGTAGCTAACACTCCTTTCCCCCCAGCCCTGTAGCTAACACTCCTTTCCCCCCAGCCCTGTAGCTAACACTCCTTTCCCCCCCAGCCCTGTAGCGAACACTCCTTTCCCCCCAGCCCTGTAGCTAACACTCCTTTCCCCCCAGCCCTGTAGCTAACACTCCTTTCCCCCCAGCCCTGTAGCTAACACACCTTTCCCCCGCAGCCCTGTAGCGAACACTCCTTTTCCCCCCAGCCCTGTAGCTAACACACCTTTCCCCCCAGCCCTGTAGCTAACACACCTTTCCCCCCAGCCCTGTAGCTAACACTCCTTTCCCCCCAGCCCTGTAGCTAACACTCCTTTCCCCCCAGCCCTCTAGCTAGCACTCCTTTCCCTGTAGCTAACACACCTTTCCCACCAGCCCTGTAGCTAACACACCTTTCCCACCAGCCCTGTAGCTAACACACCTTTCCCCCCAGCCCTGTAGCGAACACTCCTTTCCCCCCCAGCCCTGTAGCTAACACTCCTTTCCCCCCAGCCCTCTAGCTAGCACTCCTTTCCCTGTAGCTAACACACCTTTCCCACCAGCCCTGTAGCTAACACTCCTTTCCCCCCAGCCCTGTAGCTAACACTCCTTTCCCCCGCAGCCCTGTAGCTGTAGCTAACGCTCCTTTCCCCCCAGCCCTGTAGCGAACACACCTTTCCCACCAGCCCTGTAGCTAACACTCCTTTCCCCCCAGCCCTGTAGCGAACACTCCTTTCCCCCCCAGCCCTGTAGCTGTAGCTAACACACCTTTCCCCCCAGCCCTGTAGCGAACACTCCTTTCCCCCGCAGCCCTGTAGCGAACACTCCTTTCCCCCCAGCCCTGTAGCTAACACACCTTTCCCCCCAGCCCTGTAGCGAACACTCCTTTCCCCCCAGCCCTGTAGCTAACACACCTTTCCCCCCAGCCCTGTAGCGAACACTCCTTTCCCCCCCAGCCCTGTAGCGAACACTCCTTTCCCCCCAGCCCTGTAGCTAACACACCTTTCCCCCCAGCCCTGTAGCGAACACTCCTTTCCCCCCCAGCCCTGTAGCGAACACACCTTTCCCCCCAGCCCTGTAGCGAACACTCCTTTCCCCCCAGCCCTGTAGCTAACACTCCTTTCCCCCCAGCCCTGTAGCGAACACTCCTTTCCCCCCAGCCCTGTAGCGAACACACCTTTCCCCCCAGCCCTGTAGCTAACACTCCTTTCCCCCCAGCCCTGTAGCTGTAGCTAACACACCTTTCCCACCAGCCCTGTAGCGAACACTCCTTTCCCACCAGCCCTGTAGCGAACACTCCTTTCCCCCCAGCCCTGTAGCTAACACTCCTTTCCCCCCCATCCCTGTAGCGAACACTCCTTTCCCCCCCAGCCCTGTAGCGAACACTCCTTTCCCCCCCAGCCCTGTAGCGAACACTCCTTTCCCCCCAGCCCTGTAGCGAACACTCCTTTCCCCCCAGCCCTGTAGCTAACACACCTTTCCCCCCAGCCCTGTAGCGAACACTCCTTTCCCCCCCAGCCCTGTAGCTGTAGCTAACACACCTTTCCCCCCAGCCCTGTAGCGAACACTCCTTTCCCCCCCAGCCCTGTAGCTAACACTCCTTTCCCCCCCAGCCCTGTAGCTAACACTCCTTTCCCCCCCAGCCCTGTAGCTAACACTCCTTTCCCCCCAGCCCTGTAGCTAACACTCCTTTCCCCCCAGCCCTGTAGCTAACACTCCTTTCCCCCCCAGCCCTGTAGCGAACACTCCTTTCCCCCCAGCCCTGTAGCTAACACTCCTTTCCCCCCAGCCCTGTAGCGAACACTCCTTTCCCCCCCAGCCCTGTAGCGAACACTCCTTTCCCCCCAGCCCTGTAGCGAACACTCCTTTCCCCCCAGCCCTGTAGCTAACACTCCTTTCCCCCCAGCCCTGTAGCGAACACTCCTTTCCCCCCAGCCCTGTAGCTAACACTCCTTTCCCCCCAGCCCTGTAGCGAACACTCCTTTCCCCCCAGCCCTGTAGCTAACACTCCTTTCCCCCCAGCCCTGTAGCGAACACTCCTTTCCCCCCAGCCCTGTAGCGAACACTCCTTTCCCCCCCAGCCCTGTAGCTGTAGCTAACACACCTTTCCCCCCAGCCCTGTAGCGAACACTCCTTTCCCCCCAGCCCTGTAGCGAACACTCCTTTCCCCCCAGCCCTGTAGCGAACACACCTTTCCCCCCAGCCCTGTAGCGAACACTCCTTTCCCCCCAGCCCTGTAGCTAACACACCTTTCCCCCCAGCCCTGTAGCGAACACTCCTTTCCCCCCAGCCCTGTAGCGAACACACCTTTCCCCCCAGCCCTGTAGCGAACACTCCTTTCCCCCCAGCCCTGTAGCTAACAGACCTTTCCCCCCAGCCCTGTAGCGAACACTCCTTTCCCCCCCAGCCCTGTAGCTGTAGCTAACACACCTTTCCCCCCAGCCCTGTAGCTAACACACCTTTCCCCCCAGCCCTGTAGCGAACACTCCTTTCCCCCCCAGCCCTGTAGCTAACACACCTTTCCCCCCAGCCCTGTAGCTAACACTCCTTTCCCCCCAGCCCTGTAGCTAACACTCCTTTCCCCCCAGCCCTGTAGCTAACACACCTTTCCCCCCCGCCCTGTAGCTAACACACCTTTCCCCCCAGCCCTGTAGGTAACACACCTTTCCCCCGCACTGTAGCGAACACACTTTTCCCCCCAGCCCTGTAGCTAACACACCTTTCCCCCCCGCCCTGTAGGTAACACACCTTTCCCCCCGCCCTGTAGCTAACACACCTTTCCCCCCCCGCCCTGTAGCTAACACACCTTTCCCCCCTGCCCTGTAACTAACACACCTTTCCCCGCCCTGTAGCTAACGCACCTTTCCCCAGCCCTGTAGCTAACACTCCTTCCCCCCCCGCCCTGTAGCTAACACACCTTTCCCCCCAGCCCTGTAGCTAACACACCTTTCCCCCCAGCCCTGTAGCTAACACACCTTTCCCCCCAGCCCTGTAGCTAACACACCTTTCCCCCCAGCCCTGTAGCTAACACACCTTTCCCCCCCAAACCCTGTAGCTAACGCACCTTTCCCCCCAGCCCTGTAGCTAACGCACCTTTCCCCCCCAGCCCTGTAGCTAACGCACCTTTCCCCCCAGCCCTGTAGCTAACGCACCTTTCCCCCCCAGCCCTGTAGCTAACGCACCTTTCCCCCCGCCCTGTAGCTAACGCACCTTTCCCTTTTCCCTGTAGCTAACGCCACCTTTCCCCCCAGCCCTGTAGCTAACGCACCTTTCCCCCCGCCCTGTAGCTAACGCTCCTTTCCCCCCCGCCCTGTAGCTAACGCTCCTTTCCCCCCCGCCCTGTAGCTAACGCACCTTTCCCCCCGCCCTGTAGCTAACGCACCTTTCCCTGTAGCTAACGCACCTTTCCCTGTAGCTAACGCACCTTTCCCTGTAGCTAACGCTCCTTTCCCTGTAGCTAACGCACCTTTCCCTGTAGCTAACACACCTTTCCCCCCCAGCCCTGTAGCTAACACACCTTTCCCCCCAGCCCTGTAGCTAACACACCTTTCCCCCCCAGCCCTGTAGCTAACGCACCTTTCCCCCCGCCCTGTAGCTAACGCACCTTTCCCTTTTCCCTGTAGCTAACTCACCTTTCCCCCAAGCCCTGTAGCTAACGCACCTTTCCCCCCGCCCTGTAGCTAACGCTCCTTTCCCCCCCGCCCTGTAGCTAACGCTCCTTTCCCCCCGCCCTGTAGCTAACACTCCTTTCCCCCCAGCCCTGTAGCTAACACACCTTTCCCCCCGCCCTGTAGCTAACACTCCTTTCCCCCCAGCCCTCTAGCTAGCACTCCTTTCCCTGTAGCTAACACACCTTTCCCCCCAGCCCTGTAGCTAACACTCCTTTCCCCCCAGCCCTCTAGCTAGCACTCCTTTCCCTGTAGCTAACACTCCTTTCCCCCCTCCTTTCCCTGTAGCTAACACACCTTTCCCACCAGCCCTGTAGCTAACACACCTTTCCCCCCAGCCCTGTAGCTAACACTCCTTTCCCCCCAGCCCTCTAGCTAGCACTCCTTTCCCTGTAGCTAACACACCTTTCCCACCAGCCCTGTAGCTAACACTCCTTTCCCCCCAGCCCTCTAGCTAGCACTCCTTTCCCTGTAGCTAACACTCCTTCCCCCCCAGCCCTGTAGCTAACACTCCTTTCCCCCCAGCCCTGTAGCTAGCACTCCTTTCCCCCCAGCCCTCACAGCTAGCACTCCTTTCCCTGTAGCTAACACACCTTTCCCCCCAGCCCTGTAGCTAACACTCCTTTCCCCCCAGCCCTCTAGCTAGCACTCCTTTCCCTGTAGCTAACACACCTTTCCCACCAGCCCTGTAGCTAACACACCTTTCCCCCCAGCCCTGTAGCTAACACTCCTTTCCCCCCAGCCCTGTAGCTAACACTCCTTTCCCCCGCAGCCCTGTAGCTAACACTCCTTTCCCCCGCAGCCCTGTAGCTAACACTCCTTTCCCCCGCAGCCCTGTAGCTAACACTCCTTTCCCCCCCAGCCCTGTAGCTAACACTCCTTTCCCCCCCAGCCCTGTAGCTAACACTCCTTTCCCCACCAGCCCTGTAGCTAACACTCCTTTCCCCCCGCAGCCCTGTAGCTAACACTCCTTTCCCCCGCAGCCCTGTAGCTAACACTCCTTTCCCCCCCAGCCCTGTAGCTAACACTCCTTTCCCCCCAGCCCTCTAGATAGCACTCCTTTCCCTGTAGCTAACACACTTTTCCCACCAGCCCTGTAGCTAACACACCTTTCCCCCCAGCCCTGTAGCTAACACTCCTTTCCCCCGCAGCCCTGTAGCTAACACTCCTTTCCCCCCCAGCCCTGTAGCTAACACTCCTTTCCCCCAGCCCTGTAGCTAACACTACTTTCCCTGTAGCTAACGCTCCTTTCCCCCCCAGCCCTGTAGCTAACACTCCTTTCCCCCAGCCCTGTAGCTAACACTACTTTCCCTGTAGCTAACGCTCCTTTCCCCCCCAGCCCTGTAGCTAACACTCCTTTCCCCCAGCCCTGTAGCTAACACTACTTTCCCTGTAGCTAACACTCCCTTCCCCCAGCCCTGTAGCTAACACACCTTTCCCCCCCAGCCCTGTAGCTAACACTACTTTCCCCCCAGCCCTATAGCTAACACTACTTTCCCCCCAGCCCTATAGCTAACACTACTTTCCCCCCAGCCCTATAGCTAACACTCCTTTCCCCCCAGCCCTGTAGCTAACACTCCTTTCCCCCCAGCCCTGTAGCTAACACACCTTTCCCCCCGCCCTGTAGCTAACACACCTTTCCCCCCAGCCCTGTAGCTAACACACCTTTCCCCCCGCACTGTAGCGAACACACTTTTCCCCCCCGCCCTGTAGCTAACACACCTTTCCCCCCCGCCCTGTAGGTAACACACCTTTCCCCCCCGCCCTGTAGCTAACACACCTTTCCCCCCGCCCTGTAACTAACACACCTTTCCCTGTAGCTAACGCACCTTTCCCTGTAGCTAACACTCCTTCCCCCCCGCCCTGTAGCTAACACACCTTTCCCCCCAGCCCTGTAGCTAACACACCTTTCCCCCCAGCCCTGTAGCTAACACACCTTTCCCCCCAGCCCTGTAGCTAACACACCTTTCCCCCCAGCCCTGTAGCTAACACACCTTTCCCCCCAGCCCTGTAGCTAACACACCTTTCCCCCCAGCCCTGTAGCTAACGCACCTTTCCCCCCCAGCCCTGTAGCTAACGCACCTTTCCCCCCCAGCCCTGTAGCTAACGCACCTTTCCCCCCCGCCCTGTAGCTAACGCACCTTTCCCTTTTCCCTGTAGCTAACGCACCTTTCCCCCCCGCCCTGTAGCTAACGCACCTTTCCCCCCCGCCCTGTAGCTAACGCACCTTTCCCCCCCGCCCTGTAGCTAACGCACCTTTCCCTGTAGCTAACGCACCTTTCCCTGTAGCTAACGCACCTTTCCCTGTAGCTAACGCACCTTTCCCTGTAGCTAACGCACCTTTCCCTGTAGCTAACACACCTTTCCCCCCCAGCCCTGTAGCTAACACACCTTTCCCCCCAGCCCTGTAGCTAACGCACCTTTCCCCCCCAGCCCTGTAGCTAACACACCTTTCCCCCCAGCCCTGTAGCTAACGCACCTTTCCCCCCCAGCCCTGTAGCTAACACACCTTTCCCCCCAGCCCTGTAGCTAACGCACCTTTCCCCCCCCAGCCCTGTAGCTAACGCACCTTTCCCTTTTCCCTGTAGCTAACGCACCTTTCCCCCAAGCCCTGTAGCTAACGCACCTTTCCCCCCCAGCCCTGTAGCTAACGCACCTTTCCCTTTTCCCTGTAGCTAACGCACCTTTCCCCCAAGCCCTGTAGCTAACGCACCTTTCCCCCCCGCCCTGTAGCTAACGCTCCTTTCCCCCCCCGCCCTGTAGCTAACGCACCTTTCCCTGTAGCTAACGCACCTTTCCCTGTAGCTAACGCACCTTTCCCTGTAGCTAACGCACCTTTCCCTGTAGCTAACACACCTTTCCCTGTAGCTAACACACCTTTCCCTATAGCTAACACACCTTTCCCTGTAGCTAACGCACCTTTCCCTTTTCCCTGTAGCTAACACACCTTTCCCCCTAGCCCTGTAGCTAACACCTTTCCCTGTAGCTAACACCTTTCCCCCTAGCCCTGTAGCTAACACACCTTTCCCCCTAGCCCTGTAGCTAACACCTTTCCCCCTAGCCCTGTAGCTAACACCTTTCCCTGTAGCTAACGCACCTTTCCCTGAGGAAAATAAATTGTGCAGCAAGATTCACACCCAATCCTTCTAAATTAAAGAAAATAATGATAATTTCATTCTAAATTAAAGAAAATAATGATAATTAATTCCTGTGTTTTTGTTTTCATTTTGTCAGCTGAGAACACTCTACCACAAGATGCCCCAGCTGTCCAAGTACTATGTTGGCTCCACCGTACAAGCCTTCAGGTACAGTAACTGAATGAGTGTGATAATCTACATGATCTTTCCACCATTGTGTGCCTGTTTTGATCCACATGTAGTTTATCTATTTGAATCCCTAACAGAGCAGAGATGTACTACACCTTGGATGTTCTCCTTTCAAGTTACAGCATTGTTCTCTTATTTACCTCGTGGGACCATACCGCCGGTGTTTACCTCTTGGGACCATACCGCCGGTGTTTACCTCGTGGGACCATACCGCCGGTGTTTACCTCGTGGGACCATACTGCCGGTGTTTACCTCGTGGGACCATACCGCCGGTGTTTACCTCGTGGAACCACACCGCCGGTGTTTACCTTGTGGGACCATACCGCCGGTGTTTACCTTGTGGGACCATACCGCCGGTGTTTACCTCGTGGTACCATACCACCGGTGTTTACCTTGTGGGACCATACCGCCGGTGTTTACCTCGTGGGACCATACCGCCGGTGTTTACCTCGTGGGACCATACCGCCGGTGTTTACCTCGTGGGACCATACCGCCGGTGTTTACCTCGTGGTACCATACCGCCGGTGTTTACCTCGTGGGACCATACCGCCGGTGTTTACCTCGTGGAACCATACCGCCGGTGTTTACCTTGTGGAACCATACCGCCGGTGTTTACCTCGTGGGACCATACCGCCGGTGTTTACCTCGTGGGACCATACCGCCGGTGTTTACCTCGTGGGACCATACCGCCGGTGTTTACCTCGTGGTACCATACCGACGGTGTTTACCTCGTGGGACCATACCGACGGTGTTTACCTCGTGGGACCATACCGCCGGTGTTTACCTCGTGGTACCATACCGACGGTGTTTACCTCGTGGGACCATACCGACGGTGTTTACCTCGTGGGACTATAACGCCGGTGTTTACCTCGTGGGACCATACCGCCGGTGTTTACCTCGTGGGACTATAACGCCGGTGTTTACCTTGTGGGACTATAACGCCGGTGTTTACCTCGTGGTACCATACCGACGGTGTTTACCTCGTGGTACCATACCGACGGTGTTTACCTCGTGGGACTATAACGCCGGTGTTTACCTCGTGGGACCATACCGCCGGTGTTTACCTCGTGGGACTATAACGCCGGTGTTTACCTTGTGGGACCATACCGCCGGTGTTTACCTCGTGGTACCATACCGACGGTGTTTACCTCGTGGGACTATAACGCCGGTGTTTACCTCGTGGGACCATACCGCCGGTGTTTACCTCGTGGGACTATAACGCCGGTGTTTACCTCGTGGGACCATACCGCCGGTGTTTACCTCGTGGTACCATACCGACGGTGTTTACCTCGTGGTACCATACCGACGGTGTTTACCTCGTGGGACCATACCGACGGTGTTTACCTCGTGGGACTATAACGCCGGTGTTTACCTCGTGGGACCATACCGCCGGTGTTTACCTCGTGGGACTATAACGCCGGTGTTTACCTCGTGGGACTATAACGCCGGTGTTTACCTCGTGGGACCATACCGCCGGTGTTTACCTCGTGGAACCATACCGCCGGTGTTTACCTCGTGGAACCATACCGCCGGTGTTTACCTCGTGGGACCATACCGACGGTGTTTACCTCGTGGGACCATACCGACGGTGTTTACCTCGTGGGACCATACCGACGGTGTTTACCTCGTGGGACCATACCGCCGGTGTTTACCTCGTGGGACCATACCGCCGGTGTTTACCTCGTGGAACCATACCGCCGGTGTTTACCTCGTGGGACCATACCGCCGGTGTTTACCTCGTGGGACCATACCGCCGGTGTTTACCTCGTGGGACCATACCGACGGTGTTTACCTCGTGGTACCATACCGACGGTGTTTACCTCGTGGGACCATACCGCCGGTGTTTACCTCGTGGTACCATACCGACGGTGTTTACCTCGTGGGACTATAACGCCGGTGTTTACCTCGTGGGACCATACCGACGGTGTTTACCTCGTGGGACTATAACGCCGGTGTTTACCTCGTGGGACCATACCGCCGGTGTTTACCTCGTGGGACCATACCGCCGGTGTTTACCTCGTGGTACCATACCGCCGGTGTTTACCTCGTGGGACCATACCGCCGGTGTTTACCTCGTGGAACCATACCGCCGGTGTTTACCTCGTGGAACCATACCGCCGGTGTTTACCTCGTGGGACCATACCGCCGGTGTTTACCTCGTGGGACCATACCGCCGGTGTTTACCTCGTGGGACCATACCGACGGTGTTTAACTCGTGGGACTATAACGCCATGATTTACCTTCTTACGTCCCATTATGTCTGGCGAAAACAAAACACTGCTTTCCACAATAAGAACCTCATACCAACGATCAAGCATGGCGGTGGATGGTAGTGTGATGGTTTGGGGAGGCTTTCCTGTCTCAGGACCTGGATGACTTGCTTTAATAGAAGGAACCGTGAATTCTGTTCCGTATCAGAGAATTCTACAGGAGAATGTCAGGCCGTCCGTCTGTTAGCTGAAGCACAGCTGGGTCACGCAGCAAGACAACGATCCAAAACACACAATCAAGTCTACATGAAAATGGCTAAAAAGCAAGAAATTGTAACGGCCTAGTCAAAGTCCAGACCTAATCCAAACTGAGATGTTGTGGCAGGACTTGAAACAAGCAGTTCATACTTGAAAACCAACAAATGATGCCGCGGAGTTAAAGCAGTTCTCCATGGAAGAGTGGGCCAATATTCATCCACAGCGATGTGAGGGGCTGATCAACAACTACAGGAAGCATTTGGTTGCAGTCATTGTAGCTAAAAGTGTCATGAAGCGAGGTGTTGGACATTCTAACTTATTCTACTGTAGATATTAGATGAAATGACTAATGTTGGTTTATGTGTGTGTATTCCAGTGAAGGCAGTGTGATAGCCTACTACCTGTCAGAGTTTGAAGTACCACGTGGTCAGGAGGCAGCGGTGGACAAGGCCATGTCCTCCATGGACAAGGTAGTGGATAAGGTGCAGAGGGGCTTTTCGAACAACAGGCCTGGCAACGATCTGTTGTTTGAGGATGTCATGAACTCCGCTCTGGATTCTAGAATGTTCTCAACATCCTTCAGTGGTGAGTTCTGCTCTGTTCTTGTTCTGCTTGCATCAGTTTGAGTAGAGAATTCCCTCAGCGAATTGAAAGTCTGGACGAGGAATTCTGTGACTCAGACATTTATATATGTTAAGTATCCTGTTGTTTCCTTGTGAATTACACTATATATACAAAAGTATGTGGACACCTCTTCAAATGAGGGGATTTGACTATTTCTGCCCCGACCGTTGCTGACGGGTGTATAGAATCGAATACACAGCCATGCAATCTCCATAGACAAACATTTGCAGTAGAATGGCCTTACTGAAAAGCTCAGTGACTTTTTTTTATTATTTTTTTTTACGTGGCACCGTCCATAGGATGCCACCTTTCCAACAAGTCAGTTTGTCAAATTTCTGCCCTGCTAGAGCTGCCCCCGGTCAACTATAAGTGCTGTTATTGTGAAGTGGAAATATTATAGGAGCAACAACGGCTCAGCCGCGAAGTGGTAGACCACACAAGCTCACATAACCGGGACCGCCGAGTGCTGAAGCGCATAAAAATCATCTGTCCTCGGTTACAACACTCACTACTGAGTTTCAAACTGCCTCTGGAAGCAACGTCAGCACAATAACTGTTAGTCTGGAGCTTCATGAAATGGGTTTCCATGGCCGAGCAGCCGCACACAAGCTTAAGATCACCATGTGCAATGCCAAGCGTCGGCTGGAGTGGTGTAAAACTCACCGCCATTGGACTCTGGAGCAGTGGAAACGCGTTCTCTGTAGTGATGAAGCACGCTTCACCATCTGGCAGTCCGACGGGCGAATCTGGGTTTGGCGGATGCCAGGAGAAAGCTACCTGCCCCAATGCATAGTGCCAACTGTAAAGTTTGGTGGAGGAGGAATAATGGTCTGGGGCTGTTTTTCATGGTTCAGGCCCCTTAGTTCCAGTGAAGGGAAATCTTAACGCTACAACACACAATGATATTCTAGATGATTCTGTTCTTCCAACTTTGTGGCAAGTTTGGGGAAGGCCCTTTCCTGTTTCAGCATGACAATGCCCCCATTCACAAAGCAAGGACCATACAGAAATGGTTTGTCGAGATTGGTGTGGAAGAACTTGACTGGCCTGCACAGAGCCCTGACCTCAACCCCATTAAACACATTTGGGATGAATTGAGCCAGGCCTAATCGCCCGACATCACTAATGCTCTTGTGGCTGAATGGAAGCAAGTCCCCGCAACAATGTTCCAACATCTAGTGGAAAGCCTTCCCAGAAGAGGGGAGGCTGTTATAGCAGCAAAGGGGGGGGGCCCAACAACATATTTATGCCCGTGATTTTGGAATGAGATGTTTGCTGAGCAGGTGTCCACGTACTTTTCCTCCTAGCATGAGGACACATCTGAAATGGCACCCTATTCCTTATGTAGTAGACCAGAACCATGTGTGGCTCTCTACCCCCTCTCTACCCCCTCTCTTCCACTCTCTACCCCCTCTCTACCCCCTCTCTCAAACTCTGGTCAGAACCATGTGTGGCTCTCTACCCCTCTCTACCCCCTCTCTACCCCTCTCTCAAACTCTGGTCAGAACCATGTGTGGCTCTCTACCCCCTCTCTACCCCCTCCCTACCACTCTCTACCCCTCTTCCACTCTCTACCCCTCTCTCAAACTCTGGTCAGAACCATGTGTGGCTCTCTACCCCTCTCTACCCCTCTCTACCCCTCTCTCAAACTCTGGTCAGAACCATGTGTGGCTCTCTACCCCTCTCTACCCCTCTCTACCCCTCTCTACCCCTCTCTTCCCCCCTCTCTACCCCTCTCTACCCCTCTCTACCCCTCCCTACCACTCTCTACCCCTCTCTTCCACTCTCTACCCCTCTCTCAAACTCTGGTCAGAACCATGTGTGGCTCTCTACCCCTCTCTTCCACTCTCTACCCCTCTCTTCCCCTCTCTACCCCTCTCTATCCCTCTCTATCCCTCTCTACCCCTCTCTCAAACTCTGGTCAGAACCATGTGTGGCTCTGGCCCAAAATAGTGCACTATATAGGCACTAGGGCACCATTTAGGACATGTTCTGAGTGTCAATGTCTCCTCAGAATCCTACAGGTACGCAGAACACACCAGAGCGAATAAGATTGTTCCAATCGTGTCACCTGGTTTCCCCAATACTCCGTACCCGCCCAACACTTTCGTCGAATGGCAGCTGAGAGCCGACCCTGGTCACGTGATCAAACTGGACTTTGATACCTTCAACCTAGAGGAGGACTGTGGTAACGACTTTGTTAAGGTCTACGACTCCCTGGTGGCCATCGAGAGTCACGCCATGGAAGAGTGAGTCTGCTATCTGTCTGCACTTTGTACAGGGGGACTTACTCTTAACAGCCTTGGGTTAGGATACCTGTTAGGTTAGGAGACCAGCTATAACAGCCTTGGGTTAGGATACCTGCTATAACAGCCTTGGGTTAGGATACCTGTTAGGTTAGGAGACCTGCTATAACAGCCTTGGGTTAGGAGACCTGCTATAACAGCCTTGGGTTAGGAGACCTGCTAGGTTAGGAGACCTGCTATAACAGCCTTGGGTTAGGAGACCTGCTATAACAGCCTTGGGTTAGGAGACCTGCTAGGTTAGGAGACCTGCTATAACAGCCTTGGGTTAGGAGACCTGCTAGGTTAGGAGACCTGCTATAACAGGCTGGTCAGGGGACCTGCTATAACAGGCTGGTCAGGGGACCTGCTATAACAGGCTGGTCAGGGGACCTGCTATAACAGGCTGGTCAGGGGACCTGCTACAACAGGCTGGTCAGGGGACCTGCTATAACAGGCTGGTCAGGGGACCTGCTATAACAGCCTTCTGTCAGGGACCTGCTATAACAGCCTTGGGTTAGGAGACCTGCTATAACAGCCTTGGGTTAGGAGACCTGCTATAACAGCCTTCTGTCAGGGACCTGCTATAACAGGCTGGTCAGGGGACCTGCTATAACAGGCTGGTCAGGGGACCTGCTATAACAGCCTGGTCAGGGGACCTGCTATAACAGCCTTGGGTTAGGAGACCTGCTATAACAGCCTTCTGTCAGGGACCTGCTATAACAGGCTGGTCAGGGGACCTGCTATAACAGGCTGGTCAGGGGACCTGCAATAACAGCCTGGTCAGGAGACCTGCTATAACAGCCTTGGGTTAGGAGACCTGCTATAACAGCCTTGGGTTAGGAGACCTGCTATAACAGCCTTGGGTTAGGAGACCTGCTATAACAGCCTGGTCAGGGGACCTGCTATAACAGCCTTGGGTTAGGAGACCTGCTATAACAGCCTTGGGTTAGGAGACCTGCTAGGTTAGGAGACCTGCTATAACAGCCTTGGGTTAGGAGACCTGCTATAACAGCCTTGGGTTAGGAGACCTGCTAGGTTAGGAGACCTGCTATAACAGCCTTGGGTTAGGAGACCTGCTAGGTTAGGAGACCTGCTATAACAGCCTTGGGTTAGGAGACCTGCTATAACAGCCTTCTGTCAGGGACCTGCTATAACAGGCTGCTCAGGAGACCTGCTATAACAGCCTTGGGTTAGGAGACCTGCTAGGTTAGGAGACCTGCTATAACAGCCTTGGGTTAGGATACCTGCTAGGTTAGGAGACCTGCTATAACAGCCTTGGGTTAGGAGACCTGCTAGGTTAGGAGACCTGCTATAACAGCCTTGGGTTAGGAGACCTGCTATAACAGCCTTGGGTTAGGAGACCTGCTAGGTTAGGAGACCTGCTATAACAGCCTTGGGTTAGGAGACCTGCTAGGTTAGGAGACCTGCTATAACAGCCTTGGGTCAGGGGACCTGCTATAACAGCCTTGGGTTAGGAGACCTGCTAGGTTAGGAGACCTGCTATAACAGCCTTGGGTTAGGAGACCTGCTATAACAGCCTTGGGTTAGGAGACCTGCTAGGTTAGGAGACCTGCTATAACAGCCTTGGGTCAGGGGACCTGCTATAACAGCCTTGGGTTAGGAGACCTGCTAGGTTAGGAGACCTGCTATAACAGCCTTGGGTTAGGAGACCTGCTAGGTTAGGAGACCTGCTATAACAGCCTTGGGTTAGGAGACCTGCTATAACAGCCTTGGGTTAGGAGACCTGCTATAACAGTCTTGGGTTAGGAGACCTGCTAGGTTAGGAGACCTGCTATAACAGCCTTGGGTTAGGATACCTGCTAGGTTAGGAGACCTGCTATAACAGCCTTGGGTTAGGAGACCTGCTATAACAGCCTTGGGTTAGGAGACCTGCTATAACAGCCTTGGGTTAGGAGACCTGCTATAACAGCCTTGGGTTATGAGACCTGTTATACCAGCCTTGGGTTAGGAGACCTGCTAGGTTAGGAGACCTGCTATAACAGCCTTGGGTTAGGAGACCTGCTAGGTTAGGAGACCTGCTATAACAGCCTTGGGTTAGGAGACCTGCTATAACAGCCTTGGGTTAGGAGACCTGCTAGGTTAGGAGACCTGCTATAACAGCCTTGGGTTAGGAGACCTGCTATAACAGCCTTGGGTTAGGAGACCTGCTAGGTTAGGAGACCTGCTATAACAACCTTGGGTTAGGAGACCTGCTAGGTTAGGAGACCTGCTATAACAGCCTTGGGTTAGGAGACCTGCTATAACAGCCTTGGGTTAGGAGACCTGCTATAACAGCCTTGGGTTAGGAGACCTGCTATAACAGCCTTGGGTTAGGAGACCTGCTATAACAGCCTTGGGTTAGGAGACCTGCTATAACAGCCTTGGGTTAGGAGACCTGCTATAACAGCCTTGGGTTACTGCTATGACAGGCTGGTCAGGAGACCTGCTTCAACAGGCTGGTCAGGGGACCTGCTACAACAGGCTGGTCAGGGGACCTGCTATAACAGGCTGGTCAGGGGACCTGCTATAACAGGCTGGTCAGGGGACCTGCTACAACAGGCTGGTCAGGGGACCTGCTTCAACAGGCTGGTCAGGGGACCTGCTATAACAGGCTGGTCAGGGGACCTGCTATAACAGGCTGGTCAGGGGACCTGCTACAACAGGCTGGTCAGGGGACCTGCTATAACAGGCTGGTCAGGGGACCTGCTATAACAGGCTGGTCAGGGGACCTGCTATAACAGGCTGGTCAGGGGACCTGCTATAACAGGCTGGTCAGGGGACCTGCTATAACAGGCTGGTCAGGGGACCTGCTACAACAGGCTGGTCAGGGGACCTGCTACAACAGGCTGGTCAGGGGACCTGCTACAACAGTCTGTTGTCATAATGATGACCACTGATAGATGTGTAACTAGTCTGCATTCTGTTAAATGAGTTGGACCATTTTTTTCTTCTAATAACACAGAATGACTAGTTTCTTTTATTTAGACAAATACAGTCCCTGAGCACTTCTCTTCAGTTGGATGAGTTTAAATTCAATCCAAAGGTTGTGTGTGTGAAATATAAGCCTCTCCCTGGCCCAGTGTTTTAGCCCTCTAGTGGTCAGATGTAGCATTACACAGGAAAAGGTTTTGAAGGCATAGTAACACATCATGTGAAATGTGCAGGGCCTCTCAGAATCGAGCATCAACACAGGAATATTTACTTGTAGTGTACCCGAATAAGGACTTCATAACGCAGTGAACATTTGATTAATGCTTATGTCAACAATCGCAAGACATCCCATTTTATTTTAAGATTCTTCTCTCTGTCAGGATTTGTGGCTACCACTCTCCCAGCTCCCCCCTGACCTTCCAGTCCTCCCGAAACGTGATGCTGGTAACCTTGGTTACTAACAAGGAAAATAACTACCCAGGACTCAGAGCCCAAGTGTCTCAGGTCCCCCGGAACAGCAAAGGTACTATAACACTGTCTACTACTACTACAACTACTACTACTACTAACCTCCTCCTACTACTAGTGCTACTACTACTACTACAACTACTACTAGTGCTACTACTACTACTACAACTACTACTAGTGCTACTACTACTACTACAACTACTACTAGTGCTACTACTACTACTACAACTACTACTAGTGCTACTACTACTACTACTACTACTACAACTACTACTAGTGCTACTACTATTACTACAACTACTACTAGTGCTACTACTATTACTACAACTACTACTAGTGCTACTACTACTACTACTACAACTACTACTAGTGCTACTACTATTACTACAACTACTACTAGTGCTACTACTACTACTACTACAACTACTACTAGTGCTACTACTACTACTACTACAACTACTACTAGTGCTACTACTACTACTACTACTACAACTACTACTAGTGCTACTACTACTACTACTACTACAACTACTACTAGTGCTACTACTACTACTACTACTACAACTACTACTAGTGCTACTACTACTACTACTACTACAACTACTACTAGTGCTACTACTACTACTACAACTACTACTAGTGCTACTACTATTACTACAACTACTACTAGTGCTACTACTATTACTACAACTACTACTAGTGCTACTACTATTACTACAACTACTACTAGTGCTACTACTACTACAACTACTACTAGTGCTACTACTATTACTACAACTACTACTAGTGCTACTACTATTACTACAACTACTACTAGTGCTACTACTACTACTACAACTACTACTAGTGCTACTACTATTACTACAACTACTACTAGTGCTACTACTATTACTACAACTACTACTAGTGCTACTACTATTACTACAACTACTACTAGTGCTACTACTACTACTACTACAACTACTACTAGTGCTACTACTACTACTACTACAACTACTACTAGTGCTACTACTATTACTACAACTACTACTAGTGCTACTACTACTACTACTACAACTACTACTAGTGCTACTACTACTACTACTACAACTACTACTATTGCTACTACTACTACTACTACTACAACTACTACTAGTGCTACTACTATTACTACAACTACTACTAGTGCTACTACTATTACTACAACTACTACTAGTGCTACTACTATTACTACTACTATTACTACAACTACTACTACTACTAACCTCCTCCTACTACTATTACTACTGTCTACTACTATTACTACTGTCTACTACTACTACTACTACTACTACTACTACTACTACTACTACTACTACTAACCTCCTCCTACTACTACTACTACTACTACTAACCTCCTCCTACTACTATTACTACTGTCTATTACTACTACTACTACTAACCTCCTCCTACTACTACTACTACTACAACTACTACTAGTGCTACTACTACTACTACTACTACTACTACTAACCTCCTCCTCCTACTACTACTACTACTACTACTACTACTACTACTACTACTACTAGTGCTACTACTACTACTACTACTACTAACCTACTACTACTACTACAACTAACCTCCTCCTACTACTACTACTACTACTACAACTACTACTAGTGCTACTACTACTACTACTACTACTAACCTCCTCCTACTACTACAACTACTACTAGTGCTACTACTACTACTACTACAACTACTACTAGTGCTACTACTACTACTACTACTACTAACCTCCTCCTACTACTACAACTACTACTAGTGCTACTACTACAACTACTACTAGTGCTCGAACTACTACTACTACAACTACTACTAGTGCTACTACTACTACTACTACTACTAACCTCCTCCTACTACTACTACTACTACTACTACAACTACTACTAGTGCTACTACTACTACAACTACTACTAGTGCTACTACTACTACTACTACAACTACTACTAGTGCTACTACTACTACTACTACAACTACTACTAGTGCTACTACTACTACTACTACAACTACTACTAGTGCTACTACTACTACTACTACAACTACTACTACTACAACTACTACTAGTGCTACTACTACTACTACTACAACTACTACTAGTGCTACTACTACTACAACTACTACTAGTGCTACTACTACTACTACTACAACTACTACTAGTGCTACTACTACTACAACTACTACTAGTGCTACTACTACTACTACTACAACTACTACTAGTGCTACTACTACTACTACTACAACTAGTGCTACTACTACTACTACTACAACTACTACTAGTGCTACTACTACAACTAACCTCACATGGTGAGGAATCGTCAGGCCCTTCACATACAGTTATCAACAGTCATACATGATCTACTATTTTAAAATGTTTGGTTTGTCTGTTGTGTTTAATGTGATCATCTGTGATTGTTTTTAGAGCTGGAATGTGGTGGCCAGCTGTCAGGAGAGACAGGGGAATTCACATCCCCAAACTACCCAAACTACTATGCTCCCAACACCAGATGTGAATGGAATATACAGGTGAGGAAGTGTTTATACTGGGGTTACATCGTAGTGTTTATACTGGGGTTACAGCATAGTGAAGTGTTTATACTGGGGTTACAGCGTAGTGTTTATACTGGGGTTACAGCGTAGTGTTTATACTGGGGTTACAGCATAGTGTTTATACTGGGGTTACAGCGTAGTGTTTATACTGGGGTTACAGCGTAGTGTTTATACTGGGGTTACAGCGTAGTGTTTATACTGGGGTTACAGCGTAGTGTTTATACTGGGGTTACAGCGTAGTGTTTATACTGGGGTTACAGCGTAGTGTTTATACTGGGGTTACAGCGTAGTGTTTATACTGGGGTTACAGCGTAGTGTTTATACTGGGGTTACAGCGTAGTGTTTATACTGGGGTTACAGCATAGTGTTTATACTGGGGTTACAGCATAGTGTTTATACTGGGGTTACAGCATAGTGTTTATACTGGGGTTACAGCATAGTGTTTATACTGGGGTTACAGCATAGTGTTTATACTGGGGATACAGCATAGTGAAGTGTTTGACAAATGTTATTTGATCATCTAATAATCAGATATTGAAACCTTCAGATTTTAAGCATTGGCTGATAGAGGTTTTGTATCAAGCTAAGTGTGTATAATGTCTGCCTGTACTATACCCCCCCCCCCCCCCCAGGTCCCTGCTGGTAAGTCAGTGAAGGTCAAGTTCAGTACCTTCCTGTTATTAGAGCTGGGTCAGGAGAACACTAAGGACTGTAACAAGGACTATGTAGAGATCAACAACAAGAGGTGAGATATTTCAGAAGAGCTCCCCCCTACTGTATTAACTAACCCTGCACCTCCCTATTCACTGACCCTGCTTCCAGCCAGGACAATGACCACAATAGACGAAGATATACACACACGGGATAATCAGCTAGCTTAATGTGAATGGTAATAATCTCACTAGCCAGCTAGTTTAACAGGCAAAAACAACCTAAAAGTAATGTTATGGAAGGTACAGTACCATTAGAAAGAATTCAGACCCTTTTTCACATGTTGTTTTGTTACAACCTGAATTTAATGGATTAAATTGTGATTTTGTCACTGGCCTAAACACAATACCCCATAATGTCGAAGTGGAATTATGTTTTAACACATTTTTACTGATTGAGTCAATAAGTATTCACCCCCTTTGCTATGGCAAGCCTCAATAAGTTCAGGAGTAAAAAATGTACTTAAGTTGCTTGGACTCACTCTGTGTACAATTAATAGTGTTTAACATTATTTTTTTGAATGACTACCTCATCTCTGTACCCCACAGATACAATTATCTATAAGGTCCCTCAGTCGAGCAGTGAATTTCAAACACAGATTCAACCACAAAGACCAGGGAGGTTCCAATGCCTCACAAAGAAGGGCACCTATTGGTAGATGGGTCAAACATTTTTATCAAATAAAAAGCAGACATTGAATATCCCTTTGAGAATGGTGAAGTTATTAATTACGCTTTGGATGGTGTATCAATACACCCAGTCACTGGAAAGATACAGGCGTCCTTCCTAACTCAGTTGCCAGAGAGGAAGGAAACCACTCAGGGATTTCACCATGAGGCCAATGGTGACTTTAAAATAGTTAGTTCTCTCCTATCACAGCATTCAACTCTGAGGGATCAACAACATTGTAGTTACTCCACAATACTAACCTAAATGACAAAAATATTCCCAAACATGCATCCTGTTTGCAATAAGGCACTAAAGTATTACTGCAACAAAAAAAAAGTCAAATAAATGTAACTTTATGTCCTGAATACAGTGTTATGTTTTCGGCAAATCCAACACCTCACTGAATACCCTTCTTCATATTTTTAAATATGGTAATGGCTGCATCATGTTATGGGTATGCTTGTCATTGGCAAGGACTAGGGAGTTTTTTTTTTTTTAAATAAAAATGTACGGAATAAAGCTAAGCACAGGCAACGTCCTAGAGGAAAACCTGTTTGTCTGCTTTCTAACAACAACAACAACAACAAAAATATACATTTAGGCTGAGTCACGGGGTGTGAATACTTTCTGAAGGCACTTGTAAATGTCAATTATTTGTGGGTAGCTAGCTACCAATTCTTCATGGCCAACTAGCCAGTTAACCCTATTAACTTACAACAGGTTTGCGATCTATGCGGTTATTGTAGGCAGGTAAACATGCCATTGTTTTTCAATACATTCAAAACATAAATAACCATTTTAAATACTCAAATGTTTTGGGCTGTGTATTTGAAAATATTGAAATACACAGGGGGGGAAAAAGTGTTTTTAAATACCAGATACTGAAATACACGTCTGCTTTGTAGTGGTTCTGTCCAACCATGAATAGGATTAGGATATTAGGCCTAGTCCTCGTGGTCTGCACATGTTTTGTAGTATTAGATTGACCTGTTGTTGTAATGTCTGTATCAGGTGTATCTATAAAAAAAACTCAAAACGACTAGAAAAATCTCAAAACAAGTTTATTCGCCCACTGGGTCATACAGCTGCAGAGGCGGCACACCCACTGGGGTCATACAGCTGCAGAGGCGGCACACCCACTGGGGTCATACAGCTGCAGAGGCGGCACACCCACTGGGGTCATACAGCTGCGGAGGCGGCATACCCACTGGGGTCATACAGCTGCAGAGGCGGCACACCCACTGGGGTCATACAGCTGCGGAGGCGGCACACCCACTGGGTCATACAGCTGCGGAGGCGGCACACCCACTGGGTCATACAGCTGCAGAGGCGGCATACCCACTGGGTCATACAGCTGCGGAGGCGGCACACCCACTGGCCTGCTTTATGGACCTGGTTCCTCAGCAACTGGCCTGCTTTATGGGTCTGGTTCCTCAGCAACTGGCCTGCTTTATGGGTCTGGTTCCTCAGCAACTGGCCTGCTTTATGGGCCTGGTTCCTCAGCAACTGGCCTGCTTTATGGGTCTGGTTCCTCAGCAACTGGCCTGCTTTATGGGCCTGGCTCCTCAGCAACTGGCCTGCTTTATGGGCCTGGCTCCTCAGCAACTGGCCTGCTTTATGGGTCTGGCTCCTCAGCAACTGGCCTGCTTTATGGGCCTGGTTCCTCAGCAACTGGCCTGCTTTATGGGCCTGGCTCCTCAGCAACTGGCCTGCTTTATGGACCTGGTTCCTCAGCAACTGGCCTGCTTTATGGGTCTGGTTCCTCAGCAACTGGCCTGCTTTATGGGTCTGGTTCCTCAGCAACTGGCCTGCTTTATGGGTCTGGTTCCTCAGCAACTGGCCTGCTTTATGGGTCTGGTTCCTCAGCAACTGGCCTGCTTTATGGGTCTGGTTCCTCAGCAACTGGCCTGCTTTATGGGCCTGGTTCCTCAGCAACTGGCCTGCTTTATGGGTCTGGTTCCTCAGCAACTGGCCTGCTTTATGGGCCTGGTTCCTCAGCAACTGGCCTGCTTTATGGGCCTGGTTCCTCAGCAACTGGCCTGCTTTATGGGCCTGGTTCCTCAGCAACTGGCCTGCTTTATGGGTCTGGTTCCTCAGCAACTGGCCTGCTTTATGGGCCTGGTTCCTCAGCAACTGGCCTGCTTTATGGGCCTGGTTCCTCAGCAACTGGCCTGCTTTATGGGCCTGGCTCCTCAGCAACTGGCCTGCTTTATGGGCCTGGCTCCTCAGCAACTGGCCTGCTTTATGGGCCTGGCTCCTCAGCAACTGGCCTGCTTTATGGACCTGGCTCCTCAGCAACTGGCCTGCTTTATGGGCCTGGTTCCTCAGCAACTGGCCTGCTTTATGGGCCTGGTTCCTCAGCAACTGGCCTGCTTTATGGGCCTGGTTCCTCAGCAACTGGCCTGCTTTATGGGCCTGGCTCCTCAGCAACTGGCCTGCTTTATGGGCCTGGTTCCTCAGCAACTGGCCTGCTTTATGGGCCTGGTTCCTCAGCAACTGGCCTGCTGTATGGGTCTGGTTCCTCAGCAACTGGCCTGCTTTATGGGCCTGGTTCCTCAGCAACTGGCCTGCTTTATGGTCCTGGCTCCTCAGCAACTGGCCTGCTTTATGGGTCTGGCTCCTCAGCAACTGGCCTGCTTTATGGGCCTGGCTCCTCAGCAACTGGCCTGCTTTATGGGCCTGGCTCCTCAGCAACTGGCCTGCTTTATGGGTCTGGCTCCTCAGCAACTGGCCTGCTTTATGGGCCTGGTTCCTCAGCAACTGGCCTGCTTTATGGGCCTGGCTCCTCAGCAACTGGCCTGCTTTATGGACCTGGTTCCTCAGCAACTGGCCTGCTTTATGGGTCTGGTTCCTCAGCAACTGGCCTGCTTTATGGGTCTGGTTCCTCAGCAACTGGCCTGCTTTATGGGTCTGGTTCCTCAGCAACTGGCCTGCTTTATGGGTCTGGTTCCTCAGCAACTGGCCTGCTTTATGGGTCTGGTTCCTCAGCAACTGGCCTGCTTTATGGGCCTGGTTCCTCAGCAACTGGCCTGCTTTATGGGTCTGGTTCCTCAGCAACTGGCCTGCTTTATGGGCCTGGTTCCTCAGCAACTGGCCTGCTTTATGGGCCTGGTTCCTCAGCAACTGGCCTGCTTTATGGGCCTGGTTCCTCAGCAACTGGCCTGCTTTATGGGTCTGGTTCCTCAGCAACTGGCCTGCTTTATGGGCCTGGTTCCTCAGCAACTGGCCTGCTTTATGGGCCTGGCTCCTCAGCAACTGGCCTGCTTTATGGGCCTGGCTCCTCAGCAACTGGCCTGCTTTATGGGCCTGGCTCCTCAGCAACTGGCCTGCTTTATGGGCCTGGCTCCTCAGCAACTGGCCTGCTTTATGGGCCTGGCTCCTCAGCAACTGGCCTGCTTTATGGGCCTGGCTCCTCAGCAACTGGCCTGCTTTATGGGCCTGGCTCCTCAGCAACTGGCCTGCTTTATGGGCCTGGCTCCTCAGCAACTGGCCTGCTTTATGGGCCTGGTTCCTCAGCAACTGGCCTGCTTTATGGGCCTGGTTCCTCAGCAACTGGCCTGCTTTATGGGCCTGGCTCCTCAGCAACTGGCCTGCTTTATGGGCCTGGTTCCTCAGCAACTGGCCTGCTTTATGGGCCTGGTTCCTCAGCAACTGGCCTGCTGTATGGGTCTGGTTCCTCAGCAACTGGCCTGCTTTATGGGCCTGGTTCCTCAGCAACTGGCCTGCTTTATGGTCCTGGCTCCTCAGCAACTGGCCTGCTTTATGGGCCTGGTTCCTCAGCAACTGGCCTGCTTTATGGGCCTGGCTCCTCAGCAACTGGCCTGCTTTATGGGCCTGGCTCCTCAGCAACTGGCCTGCTTTATGGGCCTGGTTCCTCAGCAACTGGCCTGCTTTATGGGCCTGGTTCCTCAGCAACTGGCCTGCTTTATGGGCCTGGTTCCTCAGCAACTGGCCTGCTTTATGGGCCTGGTTCCTCAGCAACTGGCCGGCTTTATGGGCCTGGTTCCTCAGCAACTGGCCGGCTTTATGGGCCTGGTTCCTCAGCAACTGGCCTGCTTTATGGGCCTGGTTCCTCAGCAACTGGCCTGCTTTATGGGCCTGGTTCCTCAGCAACTGGCCTGCTTTATGGACCTGGTTCCTCAGCAACTGGCCTGCTTTATGGGCCTGGTTCCTCAGCAACTGGCCTGCTTTATGGGCCTGGTTCCTCAGCAACTGGCCTGCTTTATCAGGAACTGAAGCTAGACTGTTACCTTTTGCGTCTCTCCTTAGGAACATTCATATTCCACAATAACATGTTTCAACAGAATATAAACTTTCTGCACTTCCCCTTTTCTCAATGTCACTTTCCATGTCCCTCGGTCACTTTCCATGTCCCTCGGTCACTTTCCATGTCCCTCGGTCACTTTCCATGTCCCTCGGTCACTTTCCATGTCCCTTTCCATGTCCCTCGGTCACTGTCCATGTCCCTCGGTCACTGTCCATGTCCCTCGGTCACTGTCCATGTCCCTCGGTCACTGTCCATGTCCCTCGGTCACTGTCCATGTCCCTCGGTCACTGTCCATGTCCCTCGGTCACTTTCCATGTCCCGGTCACTTCCATGTCCCTCGGTCACTGTCCATGTCCCTCAGTCACTAAGTTCCTTTTTTACCCTTCCTTGACTTCCAACATATACATTTCTTATACATGTAAAGTAATAACTAAAGTTCTGGTATGGTAACATGAATAAGTATATTTCACCTGTTATTGTAACGTGTCTGTATCAGGTATAGTGGAGAGTTGACCTGTTATTGTAACGTGTCTGTATCAGGTATTGTGGAGAGTTGACCTGTTATTGTAACGTGTCTGTATCAGGTATTGTGGAGAGTTGACCTGTTATTGTAACGTGTCTGTATCAGGTATAGTGGAGAGTTGACCTGTTATTGTAACGTGTCTGTATCAGGTATTGTGGAGAGTTGACCTGTTATTGTAACGTGTCTGTATCAGGTATAGTGGAGAGTTGACCTGTTATTGTAACGTGTCTGTATCAGGTATAGTGGAGAGTTGACCTGTTATTGTAACGTGTCTGTATCAGGTATTGTGGAGAGTTGACCTGTTATTGTAACGTGTCTGTATCAGGTATAGTGGAGAGTTGACCTGTTATTGTAACGTGTCTGTATCAGGTATAGTGGAGAGTTGACCTGTTATTGTAACGTGTCTGTATCAGGTATTGTGGAGAGTTGACCTGTTATTGTAACGTGTCTGTATCAGGTATAGTGGAGAGTTGACCTGTTATTGTAACGTGTCTGTATCAGGTATTGTGGAGAACTTCCAAACAGTCCCGTAGTAACCAGTGACACGAACACCATGAAGGTAGTCTTTTACTCCGACGCCTCGTATGTAGACAGAGGATTCAGCGCCAAGTACGAGACATTCGAATCCACGGACCGTAAGTAGACATCTTGATTGTTCATCAAAGCATATTAAGCACTTGGCTGATTGTACAAGACAAGTGATGACCTGAGCATTCACCAACCTGTCCCTGGTGTTAATGAACTGACCAGTCATATTGGGGGAGGTGTTAATGAACTGACCAGTCATATTGGGGGGAGGTGTTAATGAACTGACCAGTCATATTGGGGGGAGGTGTTAATGAACTGACCAGTCATATTGGGGGGAGGTGTTAATGAACTGACCAGTCATATTGGGGGGAGGTGTTAATGAACTGACCAGTCATATTGGGGGGAGGTGTTAATGAACTGACCAGTCATATTGGGGGAGGTGTTAATGAACTGACCAGTCATATTGGGGGGAGGTGTTAATGAACTGACCAGTCATATTGGGGGGAGGAGTTAATGAACTGACCAGTCATATTGAGGAGGTGTTAATGAACTGACCAGTCATAATGAGGAGGTGTTAATGAACTGACCAGTCATAATGAGGAGGTGTTATTGAACTGACCAGTCATATTGAGGAGGTGTTATTGAACTGACCAGTCATATTGAGGAGGTGTTAATGAACTGACCAGTCATATTGAGGAGGTGTTATTGAACTGACCAGTCATATTGAGGAGGTGTTAATGAACTGACCAGTCATATTGAGGAGGTGTTAATGAACTGACCAGTCATATTGAGGAGGTGTTATTGAACTGACCAGTTATATTGAGGAGGTGTTAATGAACTGACCAGTCATATTGAGGAGGTGTTATTGAACTGACCAGTCATATTGAGGAGGTGTTATTGAACTGACCAGTCATAATGAGGAGGTGTTATTGAACTGAACAGTCATAATGAGGAGGTGTTAATGAACTGACCAGTCATATTGAGGAGGTGTTAATGAACTGACCAGTCATATTGAGGAGGTGTTAATGAACTGACCAGTCATATTGAGGAGGTGTTATTGAACTGACCAGTCATATTGAGGAGGTGTTATTGAACTGACCAGTCATATTGAGGAGGTGTTAATGAACTGAACAGTCATAATAAGGAGGTGTTATTGAACTGACCAGTCATATTGAGGAGGTGTTAATGAACTGACCAGTCATATTGAGGAGGTGTTAATGAACTGACCAGTCATATTGAGGAGGTGTTAATGAACTGACCAGTCATATTGAGGAGGTGTTAATGAACTGACCAGTCATATTGAGGAGGTGTTAATGAACTGACCAGTCATATTGAGGAGGTGTTATTGAACTGACCAGTCATAATGAGGAGGTGTTATGAGGTGAACCTTGGTGCAGCATATTTTCCTTTAGCTCACTCCTCCCTCTCCCCTCCTGTCTTTCCCTTTCCCCTCCTGTCTTTCCCTCTCCCCTCCTGTCTTTCCCTCTCCCCTCTGTCTCTCCCTCTCCCCTCCTGTCTCTCCCTCTCCCCTCCTGTCTTTCCCTCTCCCCTCCTGTCTTTCCCTCTCCCCTCCTGTCTTTCCCTCTCCCCTCCTGTCTTTCCCTCTCCCCTCCTGTCTTTCCCTCTCCCCTCCTGTCTTTCCTTCTCCCCTCCTGTCTCTCCCTCTCCCCTCCTGTCTTTCCCTCTCCCCTCCTGTCTTTTCCTCGCCCCTCCTGACCCCTCCCTCTCCCCTCCTGACTCCTCCCTCTCCCCTCCTGACTCCTCCCTCTCCCCTACTGACTCCTCCCTCTCCCCTCCTGACTCCTCCCCCGCCCCTCCTGACTCCTCCCCCGCACCTCCTGACTCCTCCCTCGCCCCTCCTGACTCCTCCCTCGCCCCTCCTGACTCCTCCCTCGCCCCTCCTGACTCCTCCCTCGCCCCTCCTGACTCCTCCCTCGCCCCTCCTGACTCCTCCCTCGCCCCTCCTGACTCCTCCCTCGCCCCTCCTGACTCCTCCCTCACCCCTCCTGTCTCTCACTCTCCCCTCCTGTCTTTCCCTCTCCCCTCCTGACTCATCCCTCTCCCCTCCTGACTCCTCCCTCTCCCCTCCTGACTCCTCCCTCCCCTCCTGACTCTTCCCTCTCCCCTCCTGACTTTCCCTCTTCCCTCCTGTCTTTCCCCTCCTGTCTCTCCCCTCCTGTCTCTCCCTCTCCCCTCCTGTCTTTCCTTCTCCCCTCCTGTCTCTCCCTCTCCCCTCCTGTCTCTCCCTCTCCCCTCCTGTCTCTCCCTCTCCCCTCCTGTCTCTCCCCTCCTGTCTCTCCCTCTCCCCTCCTGTCTCTCCCCTCCTGTCCTGTCTCTCCCCTCCTGTCTCTCCCTCTCCCCTCCTGTCTCTCCCTCTCCCCTCCTGTCTCTCCCTCTCCCCTCCTGTCTCTCCCTCTCCCCTCCTGTCTCTCCCTCTCCCCTCCTGTCTCTCCCTCCCCTCCTGTCTCTCCCTCTCCCCTCCTGTCTTTCCATCGCCCCTCCTGTCTCTCCCTCTCCCCTCCTGTCTCTCCCTCTCCCCTCCTGTCTTTCCCTCTCCCCTCCTGTCTCTCCCTCTCCCCTCCTGTCTCTCCCTCTCCCCTCCTGTCTTTCCATCTCCCCTCCTGTCTCTCCCCTCCTGACTTTCCCTCTCCCCTTGTCTCTCCCTCTCCCCTCCTGTCTTTCCATCGCCAGCCTGTCCCAACAAGTTTCAGTGCAACAACCAGCGTTGTGTCAAAACGGATCTGAAGTGTGACGGCTGGAACGACTGTGGAGATATGAGCGACGAGATGAACTGCAGTGAGTACTAACAAACTTATTGATTTTTGTCTGCGGAAACCTTTGTAATGGATCTTAGATGGGATGAATACTAATGATTGATTGTTGTTTAACAAATGTAACCTGTGTGTGTGTGTGTGTGTGTGTGTGTGTGTGTGTGTGTGTGTGTGTGTGTGTGTGTGTGTGTGTGTGTGCGCTCGCAGAGTGTGATTCCACTCAGATCAACTGTAAGAACGGCCTGTGTAAACCTCAGTTCTGGGAGTGTGATGGAGTGAACGACTGCGGAGATGACACCGATGAGCAGAACTGTGGTATGTTTCACAAGGCTGTAGTCTGACGCCTCAGGCATGTTGACAGACGGAACAGAAGCCAGTCACTCTCTTCCTGTTTCCAGTTCAGTCACTCTCTTCCTGTTTCCAGTTCAGTCACTCTCTTCCTGTTTCCAGTTCAGTCACTCTCTTCCTGTTTCCAGTTCAGTCACTCTCTTCCTGTTTCCAGTTCAGTCACTCTCTTCCTGTTTCCAGTTCAGTCACTCTCTCCCTGTTTCCAGTTCAGTCACTCCCATCCTGTTTCCAGTTCAGTCACTCTCTTCCTGTTTCCAGTTCAGTCACTCCCATCCTGTTTCCAGTTCAGTCACTCCCATCCTGTTTCCACAGTTCAGTCATGTGGACACGCATTAAGTTACTTTCAGGTGCAGTGTACAAAAAGTGAAGTTGTGATTTGAAAGGTATTTCCAGCATGTTTTTATTATGTCTCGTCAGGTGCTTGTAAGGCGGGGGAGCTGACCTGTCAGAACGGGAAGTGCGTGTCGGAGAAGAAACGCTGTGACGGGAAGGATGACTGTGGAGACGGGTCAGACGAGAGCGACTGTGGACGAAGTGAGGAGACGTTTCTCTCCCATCAGTTCAATCAATCAAAAATATTTTTTTACACAGATTTTTTTTTTTTTACAGGTGGATGCAGCCTGAGGGCGTATCAGTTTTAGTAGGAGTAGTATAACCGCATTTGTTGAGGAAGAGCTCGTAAGCATTTAAAAGAACTGTTTTTACACCTGCTGTATCCTGTGCAAATAAACCCAGATTTTAATTTTATTTGGATTCCACACTAACTCTTATTAGTCTTAGTATTTGAGGATGGATTGTTAATGGGGTTCTGACTCCACCTAGAAGCGAATGGGGTTCTGACTCCACCTAGAAGCGAATGGGGTTCTGACTCCACCTAGAAGCGAATGGGGCTCGGACTCCACCTAGAGGCGAATGGGGCTCGGACTCCACCTAGAGGCGAATGGGGCTCGGACTCCACCTAGAGGCGAATGGGGCTCTGACTCCACCTAGAGGCGAATGGGGATCTGACTCCACCTAGAAGCGAATGGGGTTCGGACTCCACCTAGAGGCGAATGGGGTTCGGACTCCACCTAGAAGCGAATGGGGCTCTGACTCCACCTAGAAGCGAATGGGGCTCTGACTCCACCTAGAAGCGAATGGGGCTCTGACTCCACCTAGAGGCGAATGGGGTTCGGACTCCACCTAGAAGCGAATGGGGCTCTGACTCCACCTAGAAGCGAATGGGGCTCTGACTCCACCTAGAAGCGAATGGGGCTCTGACTCCACCTAGAGGCGAATGGGGCTCTGACTCCACCTAGAAGCGAATGGGGCTCTGACTCCACCTAGAGGCGAATGGGGTTCTGACTCCACCTAGAGGCGAATGGGGTTCTGACTCCACCTAGAAGCGAATGGGGCTCTGACTCCACCTAGAAGCGAATGGGGTTCTGACTCCACCTAGAAGCGAATGGGGTTCTGACTCCACCTAGAAGCGAATGGGGTTCTGACTCCACCTAGAGGCGAATGGGGTTCTGACTCCACCTAGAGGCGAATGGGGTTCTGACTCCACCTAGAAGCGAATGGGGCTCTGACTCCACCTAGAGGCGAATGGGGCTCTGACTCCACCTAGAGGCGAATGGGGCTCTGACTCCACCTAGAGGCGAATGGGGCTCTGACTCCACCTAGAGGCGAATGGGGTTCTGACTCCACCTAGAAGCGAATGGGGCTCTGACTCCACCTAGAAGCGAATGGGGTTCTGACTCCACCTAGAAGCGAATGGGGTTCTGACTCCACCTAGAAGCGAATGGGGTTCTGACTCCACCTAGAGGCGAATGGGGCTCTGACTCCACCTAGAAGCGAATGGGGTTCTGACTCCACCTAGAAGCGAATGGGGTTCGGACTCCACCTAGAAGCGAATGGGGTTCGGACTCCACCTAGAAGCGAATGGGGCTCGGACTCCACCTAGAAGCGAATGGGGCTCGGACTCCACCTAGAAGCGAATGGGGCTCTGACTCCACCTAGAAGCGAATGGGGCTCTGACTCCACCTAGAAGCGAATGGGGCTCTGACTCCACCTAGAAGCGAATGGGGTTCGGACTCCACCTAGAAGCGAATGGGGTTCGGACTCCACCTAGAAGCGAATGGGGCTCGGACTCCACCTAGAAGCGAATGGGGCTCTGACTCCACCTAGAGGCGAATGGGGCTCTGACTCCACCTAGAAGCGAATGGGGCTCTGACTCCACCTAGAGGCGAATGGGGCTCTGACTCCACCTAGAAGCGAATGGGGTTCTGACTCCACCTAAAAGCGAATGGGGTTCTGACTCCACCTAAAAGTGAATGTGGTATTTCTCTCCTCTCCCCAGTTATGGAAAATGTGCAGTGTTCCGACTCCACCTATAAGTGTGAGAACAACAAGTGTACCAACAAGGAGAACCCTGAGTGTGATGGAACACCTGACTGTGAGGACAAATCAGATGAGGCCGACTGTGGTAAGACACTCCCTCTGTCCCCACAACACACCGTGGTTCACACCACACCCACAACACACCGTGGTTCACACCACACCCACAACACACCGTACCACACCCACAACACACCGTGGTTCACACCACACCCACAACACACCGTGGTTCACACCACACCCACAACACACCGTACCACACCCACAACACACCGTGGTTCACACCACACCCACAACACACCGTGGTTCACACCACACCCACAACACACCGTGGTTCACACCACACCCACAACACACCGTGGTTCACACCACACCCACAACACACCGTACCACACCCACAACACACCGTGGTTCACACCACACCCACAACACACCGTGGTTCACACCACACCCACAACACACCGTGGTTCACACCACCTAATACATTAGTCTCAGTATAGGAGTCTGTTGTTGTCTAACTGTTAGTGTGATTGACTAATACATTAGTCTCAGTATAGGAGTCTGTTGTTGTCTAACTGTTAGTGTGATTGACTAATACATTAGTCTCAGTGTAGGAGTCTGTTGTTGTCTAACTGTTAGTGTGATTGACTAATACATTAGTCTCAGTGTAGGAGTCTGTTGTTGACTAAATGTTAGTGTGATTGACTAATACATTAGTCTCAGTGTAGGAGTCTGTTGTTGACTAAATATTAGTGTGATTGACTAATACATTAGTCTCAGTATAGGAGTCTGTTGTTGTCTAACTGTTAGTGTGATTGACTAATACATTAGTCTCAGTATAGGAGTCTGTTGTTGACTAAATGTTAGTGTGATTGACTAATACATTAGTCTCAGTGTAGGAGTCTGTTGTTGACTAAATGTTAGTGTGATTGACTAATACATTAGTCTCAGTGTAGGAGTCTGTTGTTGACTAAATGTTAGTGTGATTGACTAATACATTAGTCTCAGTGTAGGAGTCTGTTGTTGACTAAATGTTAGTGTGATTGACTAATACATTAGTCTCAGTGTAGGAGTCTGTTGTTGACTAAATGTTAGTGTGATTGACTAATACATTAGTCTCCGTATAGGAGTCTGTTGTTGACTAAATGTTAGTGTGATTGACTAATACATTAGTCTCAGTGTAGGAGTCTGTTGTTGACTAAATTCTGATTGTGTTGTTTCAGATTGTGGGCGGAGCCTGTTTAAAACTAGCCGTATCGTGGGTGGCCAGGACGCAGAGGAAGGGGAGTTCCCGTGGCAGGTCAGCCTCCACATTAAGAACGCCGGTCACGTGTGTGGCGCTTCCATCATCAGCCAACGATGGCTGGTTACTGCTGCTCACTGTGTACAGGATGACGCCAAGACCAGGTACTTGTGGATGATTCTCCCTGTGGTGGCTGGGTGTTTTCCCAGCCTAAACTATGTGTGTACTATACGTGTGTGTGTGTCCAGCCGGGTACCTGGAGGTGTGTGTGTCCAGCCGGGTACCTGGAGGTTTATATGGGTTAGTGTGTGTGTGTCCAGCTGGGTACCTGGAGGTGTGTGTTCAGTCCTAACCAGGTGTGTCTCTCCAGGTATTCCCAGCCAGGTGTATGGGAGGCGTGTGTGTGTGTTCAGTCCTAACCAGGTGTGTCTCTCCAGGTATTCCCAGCCAGGTGTATGGGAGGCGTGTGTGTGTTCAGTCCTAACCAGGTGTGTCTCTCCAGGTATTCCCAGCCAGGTGTATGGGAGGCGTGTGTGTGTTCAGTCCTAACCAGGTGTGTCTCTCCAGGTATTCCCAGCCAGGTGTATGGGAGGCGTGTGTGTTCAGTCCTAACCAGGTGTGTCTCTCCAGGTATTCCCAGCCAGGTGTATGGGAGGCGTGTGTGTGTGTGTTCAGTCCTAACCAGGTGTGTCTCTCCAGGTATTCCCAGCCAGGTGTATGGGAGGCGTGTGTGTTCAGTCCTAACCAGGTGTGTCTCTCCAGGTATTCCCAGCCAGGTGTATGGGAGGCGTGTGTGTGTTCAGTCCTAACCAGGTGTGTCTCTCCAGGTATTCCCAGCCAGGTGTATGGGAGGCGTGTGTGTTCAGTCCTAACCAGGTGTGTCTCTCCAGGTATTCCCAGCCAGGTGTATGGGAGGCGTGTGTGTGTGTGTTCAGTCCTAACCAGGTGTGTCTCTCCAGGTATTCCCAGCCAGGTGTATGGGAGGCGTGTGTGTTCAGTCCTAACCAGGTGTGTCTCTCCAGGTATTCCCAGCCAGGTGTATGGGAGGCGTGTGTGTGTGTTCAGTCCTAACCAGGTGTGTCTCTCCAGGTATTCCCAGCCAGGTGTATGGGAGGCGTGTGTGTGTTCAGTCCTAACCAGGTGTGTCTCTCCAGGTATTCCCAGCCAGGTGTATGGGAGGCGTGTGTGTTCAGTCCTAACCAGGTGTGTCTCTCCAGGTATTCCCAGCCAGGTGTATGGGAGGCGTGTGTGTGTTCAGTCCTAACCAGGTGTGTCTCTCCAGGTATTCCCAGCCAGGTGTATGGGAGGCGTGTGTGTTCAGTCCTAACCAGGTGTGTCTCTCCAGGTATTCCCAGCCAGGTGTATGGGAGGCGTGTGTGTGTGTGTTCAGTCCTAACCAGGTGTGTCTCTCCAGGTATTCCCAGCCAGGTGTATGGGAGGCGTGTGTGTTCAGTCCTAACCAGGTGTGTCTCTCCAGGTATTCCCAGCCAGGTGTATGGGAGGCGTGTGTGTGTTCAGTCCTAACCAGGTGTGTCTCTCCAGGTATTCCCAGCCAGGTGTATGGGAGGCGTGTGTGTTCAGTCCTAACCAGGTGTGTCTCTCCAGGTATTCCCAGCCAGGTGTATGGGAGGCGTGTGTGTGTGTGTTCAGTCCTAACCAGGTGTGTCTCTCCAGGTATTCCCAGCCAGGTGTATGGGAGGCGTGTGTGTTCAGTCCTAACCAGGTGTGTCTCTCCAGGTATTCCCAGCCAGGTGTATGGGAGGCGTGTGTGTGTTCAGTCCTAACCAGGTGTGTCTCTCCAGGTATTCCCAGCCAGGTGTATGGGAGGCGTGTGTGTGTTCAGTCCTAACCAGGTGTGTCTCTCCAGGTATTCCCAGCCAGGTGTATGGGAGGCGTGTGTGTGTGTGTTCAGTCCTAACCAGGTGTGTCTCTCCAGGTATTCCCAGCCAGGTGTATGGGAGGCGTGTGTGTTCAGTCCTAACCAGGTGTGTCTCTCCAGGTATTCCCAGCCAGGTGTATGGGAGGCGTGTGTGTGTTCAGTCCTAACCAGGTGTGTCTCTCCAGGTATTCCCAGCCAGGTGTATGGGAGGCGTGTGTGTTCAGTCCTAACCAGGTGTGTCTCTCCAGGTATTCCCAGCCAGGTGTATGGGAGGCGTGTGTGTGTGTGTTCAGTCCTAACCAGGTGTGTCTCTCCAGGTATTCCCAGCCAGGTGTATGGGAGGCGTGTGTGTTCAGTCCTAACCAGGTGTGTCTCTCCAGGTATTCCCAGCCAGGTGTATGGGAGGCGTGTGTGTGTTCAGTCCTAACCAGGTGTGTCTCTCCAGGTATTCCCAGCCAGGTGTATGGGAGGCGTGTGTGTTCAGTCCTAACCAGGTGTGTCTCTCCAGGTATTCCCAGCCAGGTGTATGGGAGGCGTGCGTGTGTGTGTTCAGTCCTAACCAGGTGTGTCTCTCCAGGTATTCCCAGCCAGGTGTATGGGAGGCGTGTGTGTTCAGTCCTATCCAGGTGTGTCTCTCCAGGTATTCCCAGCCAGGTGTATGGGAGGCGTGTGTGTGTGTGTTCAGTCCTAACCAGGTGTGTCTCTCCAGGTATTCCCAGCCAGGTGTATGTGAGGCGTGTGTGTTCAGTCCTAACCAGGTGTGTCTCTCCAGGTATTCCCAGCCAGGTGTATGGGAGGCGTGTGTGTTCAGTTCTAACCAGGTGTGTCTCTCCAGGTATTCCCAGCCAGGTGTATGGGAGGCGTGTGTGTGTGTGTTCAGTCCTAACCAGGTGTGTCTCTCCAGGTATTCCCAGCCAGGTGTATGGGAGGCGTGTGTGTTCAGTCCTAACCAGGTGTGTCTCTCCAGGTATTCCCAGCCAGGTGTATGGGAGGCGTGTGTGTGTTCAGTCCTAACCAGGTGTGTCTCTCCAGGTATTCCCAGCCAGGTGTATGGGAGGCGTGTGTGTTCAGTCCTAACCAGGTGTGTCTCTCCAGGTATTCCCAGCCAGGTGTATGGGAGGCGTGTGTGTGTGTGTTCAGTCCTAACCAGGTGTGTCTCTCCAGGTATTCCCAGCCAGGTGTATGGGAGGCGTGTGTGTGTTCAGTCCTAACCAGGTGTGTCTCTCCAGGTATTCCCAGCCAGGTGTATGGGAGGCGTGTGTGTGTTCAGTCCTAACCAGGTGTGTCTCTCCAGGTATTCCCAGCCAGGTGTATGGGAGGCGTGTGTGTGTGTGTTCAGTCCTAACCAGGTGTGTCTCTCCAGGTATTCCCAGCCAGGTGTATGGGAGGCGTGTGTGTTCAGTCCTAACCAGGTGTGTCTCTCCAGGTATTCCCAGCCAGGTGTATGGGAGGCGTGTGTGTGTGTTCAGTCCTAACCAGGTGTGTCTCTCCAGGTATTCCCAGCCAGGTGTATGGGAGGCGTGTGTGTGTTCAGTCCTAACCAGGTGTGTCTCTCCAGGTATTCCCAGCCAGGTGTATGGGAGGCGTGTGTGTTCAGTCCTAACCAGGTGTGTCTCTCCAGGTATTCCCAGCCAGGTGTATGGGAGGCGTGTGTGTGTTCAGTCCTAACCAGGTGTGTCTCTCCAGGTATTCCCAGCCAGGTGTATGGGAGGCGTGTGTGTGTGTGTTCAGTCCTAACCAGGTGTGTCTCTCCAGGTATTCCCAGCCAGGTGTATGGGAGGCGTGTGTGTTCAGTCCTAACCAGGTGTGTCTCTCCAGGTATTCCCAGCCAGGTGTATGGGAGGCGTGTGTGTGTTCAGTCCTAACCAGGTGTGTCTCTCCAGGTATTCCCAGCCAGGTGTATGGGAGGCGTGTGTGTTCAGTCCTAACCAGGTGTGTCTCTCCAGGTATTCCCAGCCAGGTGTATGGGAGGCGTGTGTGTTTGTGTTCAGTCCTAACCAGGTGTGTCTCTCCAGGTATTCCCAGCCAGGTGTATGGGAGGCGTGTGTGTTCAGTCCTAACCAGGTGTGTCTCTCCAGGTATTCCCAGCCAGGTGTATGGGAGGCGTGTGTGTGTGTTCAGTCCTAACCAGGTGTGTCTCTCCAGGTATTCCCAGCCAGGTGTATGGGAGGCGTGTGTGTGTTCAGTCCTAACCAGGTGTGTCTCTCCAGGTATTCCCAGCCAGGTGTATGGGAGGCGTGTGTGTTCAGTCCTAACCAGGTGTGTCTCTCCAGGTATTCCCAGCCAGGTGTATGGGAGGCGTGTGTGTGTGTTCAGTCCTAACCAGGTGTGTCTCTCCAGGTATTCCCAGCCAGGTGTATGGGAGGCGTGTGTGTGTGTTCAGTCCTAACCAGGTGTGTCTCTCCAGGTATTCCCAGCCAGGTGTATGGGAGGCGTGTGTGTTCAGTCCTAACCAGGTGTGTCTCTCCAGGTATTCCCAGCCAGGTGTATGGGAGGCGTGTGTGTTCAGTCCTAACCAGGTGTGTCTCTCCAGGTATTCCCAGCCAGGTGTATGGGAGGCGTGTGTGTGTGTTCAGTCCTAACCAGGTGTGTCTCTCCAGGTATTCCCAGCCAGGTGTATGGGAGGCGTGTGTGTTCAGTCCTAACCAGGTGTGTCTCTCCAGGTATTCCCAGCCAGGTGTATGGGAGGCGTGTGTGTTCAGTCCTAACCAGGTGTGTCTCTCCAGGTATTCCCAGCCAGGTGTATGGGAGGCGTGTGTGTGTGTTCAGTCCTAACCAGGTGTGTCTCTCCAGGTATTCCCAGCCAGGTGTATGGGAGGCGTGTGTGTGTTCAGTCCTAACCAGGTGTGTCTCTCCAGGTATTCCCAGCCAGGTGTATGAGAGGCGTGTGTGTTCAGTCCTAACCAGGTGTGTCTCTCCAGGTATTCCCAGCCAGGTGTATGGGAGGCGTGTGTGTGTTCAGTCCTAACCAGGTGTGTCTCTCCAGGTATTCCCAGCCAGGTGTATGGGAGGCGTGTGTGTTCAGTCCTAACCAGGTGTGTCTCTCCAGGTATTCCCAGCCAGGTGTATGGGAGGCGTGTGTGTGTGTGTTCAGTCCTAACCAGGTGTGTCTCTCCAGGTATTCCCAGCCAGGTGTATGGGAGGCGTGTGTGTGTGTTCAGTCCTAACCAGGTGTGTCTCTCCAGGTATTCCCAGCCAGGTGTATGGGAGGCGTGTGTGTGTTCAGTCCTAACCAGGTGTGTCTCTCCAGGTATTCCCAGCCAGGTGTATGGGAGGCGTGTGTGTTCAGTCCTAACCAGGTGTGTCTCTCCAGGTATTCCCAGCCAGGTGTATGGGAGGCGTGTGTGTGTTCAGTCCTAACCAGGTGTGTCTCTCCAGGTATTCCCAGCCAGGTGTATGGGAGGCGTGTGTGTTCAGTCCTAACCAGGTGTGTCTCTCCAGGTATTCCCAGCCAGGTGTATGGGAGGCGTGTGTGTGTGTGTTCAGTCCTAACCAGGTGTGTCTCTCCAGGTATTCCCAGCCAGGTGTATGGGAGGCGTGTGTGTTCAGTCCTAACCAGGTGTGTCTCTCCAGGTATTCCCAGCCAGGTGTATGGGAGGCGTGTGTGTGTGTTCAGTCCTAACCAGGTGTGTCTCTCCAGGTATTCCCAGCCAGGTGTATGGGAGGCGTGTGTGTGTTCAGTCCTAACCAGGTGTGTCTCTCCAGGTATTCCCAGCCAGGTGTATGGGAGGCGTGTGTGTGTTCAGTCCTAACCAGGTGTGTCTCTCCAGGTATTCCCAGCCAGGTGTATGGGAGGCGTGTGTGTGTGTTCAGTCCTAACCAGGTGTGTCTCTCCAGGTATTCCCAGCCAGGTGTATGGGAGGCGTGTGTGTGTGTTCAGTCCTAACCAGGTGTGTCTCTCCAGGTATTCCCAGCCAGGTGTATGGGAGGCGTGTGTGTGTGTTCAGTCCTAACCAGGTGTGTCTCTCCAGGTATTCCCAGCCAGGTGTATGGGAGGCGTGTGTGTGTGTTCAGTCCTAACCAGGTGTGTCTCTCCAGGTATTCCCAGCCAGGTGTATGGGAGGCGTGTGTGTTCAGTCCTAACCAGGTGTGTCTCTCCAGGTATTCCCAGCCAGGTGTATGGGAGGCGTGTGTGTGTGTTCAGTCCTAACCAGGTGTGTCTCTCCAGGTATTCCCAGCCTGGTGTATGGGAGGCGTGTGTGTGTGTTCAGTCCTAACCAGGTGTGTCTCTCCAGGTATTCCCAGCCAGGTGTATGGGAGGCGTGTGTGTTCAGTCCTAACCAGGTGTGTCTCTCCAGGTATTCCCAGCCAGGTGTATGGGAGGCGTGTGTGTTCAGTCCTAACCAGGTGTGTCTCTCCAGGTATTCCCAGCCAGGTGTATGGGAGGCGTGTGTGTGTGTGTTCAGTCCTAACCAGGTGTGTCTCTCCAGGTATTCCCAGCCAGGTGTATGGGAGGCGTGTGTGTTCAGTCCTAACCAGGTGTGTCTCTCCAGGTATTCCCAGCCAGGTGTATGGGAGGCGTGTGTGTGTGTTCAGTCCTAACCAGGTGTGTCTCTCCAGGTATTCCCAGCCAGGTGTATGGGAGGCGTGTGTGTTCAGTCCTAACCAGGTGTGTCTCTCCAGGTATTCCCAGCCAGGTGTATGGGAGGCGTGTGTGTTCAGTCCTAACCAGGTGTGTCTCTCCAGGTATTCCCAGCCAGGTGTATGGGAGGCGTGTGTGTTCAGTCCTAACCAGGTGTGTCTCTCCAGGTATTCCCAGCCAGGTGTATGGGAGGCGTGTGTGTTCAGTCCTAACCAGGTGTGTCTCTCCAGGTATTCCCAGCCAGGTGTATGGGAGGCGTGTGTGTGTTCAGTCCTAACCAGGTGTGTCTCTCCAGGTATTCCCAGCCAGGTGTATGGGAGGCGTGTGTGTTCAGTCCTAACCAGGTGTGTCTCTCCAGGTATTCCCAGCCAGGTGTATGGGAGGCGTGTGTGTTCAGTCCTAACCAGGTGTGTCTCTCCAGGTATTCCCAGCCAGGTATATGGGAGGCGTGTGTGTTCAGTCCTAACCAGGTGTGTCTCTCCAGGTATTCCCAGCCAGGTGTATGGGAGGCGTGTGTGTTCAGTCCTAACCAGGTGTGTCTCTCCAGGTATTCCCAGCCAGGTGTATGGGAGGCGTGTGTGTTCAGTCCTAACCAGGTGTGTCTCTCCAGGTATTCCCAGCCAGGTGTATGGGAGGCGTGTGTGTGTTCAGTCCTAACCAGGTGTGTCTCTCCAGGTATTCCCAGCCAGGTGTATGGGAGGCGTGTGTGTTCAGTCCTAACCAGGTGTGTCTCTCCAGGTATTCCCAGCCAGGTGTATGGGAGGCGTGTGTGTTCAGTCCTAACCAGGTGTGTCTCTCCAGGTATTCCCAGCCAGGTGTATGGGAGGCGTGTGTGTTCAGTCCTAACCAGGTGTGTCTCTCCAGGTATTCCCAGCCAGGTGTATGGGAGGCGTGTGTGTGTGTGTTCAGTCCTAACCAGGTGTGTCTCTCCAGGTATTCCCAGCCAGGTGTATGGGAGGCGTGTGTGTTCAGTCCTAACCAGGTGTGTCTCTCCAGGTATTCCCAGCCAGGTGTATGGGAGGCGTGTGTGTGTGTTCAGTCCTAACCAGGTGTGTCTCTCCAGGTATTCCCAGCCAGGTGTATGGGAGGCGTGTGTGTGTGTTCAGTCCTAACCAGGTGTGTCTCTCCAGGTATTCCCAGCCAGGTGTATGGGAGGCGTGTGTGTTCAGTCCTAACCAGGTGTGTCTCTCCAGGTATTCCCAGCCAGGTGTATGGGAGGCGTGTGTGTGTGTTCAGTCCTAACCAGGTGTGTCTCTCCAGGTATTCCCAGCCTGGTGTATGGGAGGCGTGTGTGTGTGTTCAGTCCTAACCAGGTGTGTCTCTCCAGGTATTCCCAGCCAGGTGTATGGGAGGCGTGTGTGTTCAGTCCTAACCAGGTGTGTCTCTCCAGGTATTCCCAGCCAGGTGTATGGGAGGCGTGTGTGTTCAGTCCTAACCAGGTGTGTCTCTCCAGGTATTCCCAGCCAGGTGTATGGGAGGCGTGTGTGTGTGTGTTCAGTCCTAACCAGGTGTGTCTCTCCAGGTATTCCCAGCCAGGTGTATGGGAGGCGTGTGTGTTCAGTCCTAACCAGGTGTGTCTCTCCAGGTATTCCCAGCCAGGTGTATGGGAGGCGTGTGTGTGTGTTCAGTCCTAACCAGGTGTGTCTCTCCAGGTATTCCCAGCCAGGTGTATGGGAGGCGTGTGTGTGTGTGTTCAGTCCTAACCAGGTGTGTCTCTCCAGGTATTCCCAGCCAGGTGTATGGGAGGCGTGTGTGTTCAGTCCTAACCAGGTGTGTCTCTCCAGGTATTCCCAGCCAGGTGTATGGGAGGCGTGTGTGTTCAGTCCTAACCAGGTGTGTCTCTCCAGGTATTCCCAGCCAGGTGTATGGGAGGCGTGTGTGTTCAGTCCTAACCAGGTGTGTCTCTCCAGGTATTCCCAGCCAGGTGTATGGGAGGCGTGTGTGTGTTCAGTCCTAACCAGGTGTGTCTCTCCAGGTATTCCCAGCCAGGTGTATGGGAGGCGTGTGTGTTCAGTCCTAACCAGGTGTGTCTCTCCAGGTATTCCCAGCCAGGTGTATGGGAGGCGTGTGTGTTCAGTCCTAACCAGGTGTGTCTCTCCAGGTATTCCCAGCCAGGTATATGGGAGGCGTGTGTGTTCAGTCCTAACCAGGTGTGTCTCTCCAGGTATTCCCAGCCAGGTGTATGGGAGGCGTGTGTGTTCAGTCCTAACCAGGTGTGTCTCTCCAGGTATTCCCAGCCAGGTGTATGGGAGGCGTGTGTGTTCAGTCCTAACCAGGTGTGTCTCTCCAGGTATTCCCAGCCAGGTGTATGGGAGGCGTGTGTGTGTTCAGTCCTAACCAGGTGTGTCTCTCCAGGTATTCCCAGCCAGGTGTATGGGAGGCGTGTGTGTTCAGTCCTAACCAGGTGTGTCTCTCCAGGTATTCCCAGCCAGGTGTATGGGAGGCGTGTGTGTTCAGTCCTAACCAGGTGTGTCTCTCCAGGTATTCCCAGCCAGGTATATGGGAGGCGTGTGTGTTCAGTCCTAACCAGGTGTGTCTCTCCAGGTATTCCCAGCCAGGTGTATGGGAGGCGTGTGTGTTCAGTCCTAACCAGGTGTGTCTCTCCAGGTATTCCCAGCCAGGTGTATGGGAGGCGTGTGTGTTCAGTCCTAACCAGGTGTGTCTCTCCAGGTATTCCCAGCCAGGTGTATGGGAGGCGTGTGTGTGTTCAGTCCTAACCAGGTGTGTCTCTCCAGGTATTCCCAGCCAGGTGTATGGGAGGCGTGTGTGTTCAGTCCTAACCAGGTGTGTCTCTCCAGGTATTCCCAGCCAGGTGTATGGGAGGCGTGTGTGTTCAGTCCTAACCAGGTGTGTCTCTCCAGGTATTCCCAGCCAGGTGTATGGGAGGCGTGTGTGTTCAGTCCTAACCAGGTGTGTCTCTCCAGGTATTCCCAGCCAGGTGTATGGGAGGCGTGTGTGTGTGTGTTCAGTCCTAACCAGGTGTGTCTCTCCAGGTATTCCCAGCCAGGTGTATGGGAGGCGTGTGTGTTCAGTCCTAACCAGGTGTGTCTCTCCAGGTATTCCCAGCCAGGTGTATGGGAGGCGTGTGTGTGTGTTCAGTCCTAACCAGGTGTGTCTCTCCAGGTATTCCCAGCCAGGTGTATGGGAGGCGTGTGTGTGTGTTCAGTCCTAACCAGGTGTGTCTCTCCAGGTATTCCCAGCCAGGTGTATGGGAGGCGTGTGTGTTCAGTCCTAACCAGGTGTGTCTCTCCAGTTATTCCCAGCCAGGTGTATGGGAGGCGTGTGTGTGTGTTCAGTCCTAACCAGGTGTGTCTCTCCAGGTATTCCCAGCCTGGTGTATGGGAGGCGTGTGTGTGTGTGTTCAGTCCTAACCAGGTGTGTCTCTCCAGGTATTCCCAGCCAGGTGTATGGGAGGCGTGTGTGTTCAGTCCTAACCAGGTGTGTCTCTCCAGGTATTCCCAGCCAGGTGTATGGGAGGCGTGTGTGTTCAGTCCTAACCAGGTGTGTCTCTCCAGGTATTCCCAGCCAGGTGTATGGGAGGCGTGTGTGTGTGTGTTCAGTCCTAACCAGGTGTGTCTCTCCAGGTATTCCCAGCCAGGTGTATGGGAGGCGTGTGTGTTCAGTCCTAACCAGGTGTGTCTCTCCAGGTATTCCCAGCCAGGTGTATGGGAGGCGTGTGTGTGTGTTCAGTCCTAACCAGGTGTGTCTCTCCAGGTATTCCCAGCCAGGTGTATGGGAGGCGTGTGTGTGTGTGTTCAGTCCTAACCAGGTGTGTCTCTCCAGGTATTCCCAGCCAGGTGTATGGGAGGCGTGTGTGTTCAGTCCTAACCAGGTGTGTCTCTCCAGGTATTCCCAGCCAGGTGTATGGGAGGCGTGTGTGTTCAGTCCTAACCAGGTGTGTCTCTCCAGGTATTCCCAGCCAGGTATATGGGAGGCGTGTGTGTTCAGTCCTAACCAGGTGTGTCTCTCCAGGTATTCCCAGCCAGGTGTATGGGAGGCGTGTGTGTGTTCAGTCCTAACCAGGTGTGTCTCTCCAGGTATTCCCAGCCAGGTGTATGGGAGGCGTGTGTGTTCAGTCCTAACCAGGTGTGTCTCTCCAGGTATTCCCAGCCAGGTGTATGGGAGGCGTGTGTGTTCAGTCCTAACCAGGTGTGTCTCTCCAGGTATTCCCAGCCAGGTATATGGGAGGCGTGTGTGTTCAGTCCTAACCAGGTGTGTCTCTCCAGGTATTCCCAGCCAGGTGTATGGGAGGCGTACCTCGGCCTTCACGTCCAGAAGCAGAACAGTAAGAACGTTCAGAAAAGGAACTTGCGTCAGGTGATCTCCCACCCGTACTACAACGCCTACACCTTCGACAACGACATCGCTCTGATGGAGATCGACAGCCCTGTGGCCTTCTCTGATTACATCAGACCCATCTGTCTGCCCTCGCCACAACACACCTTCCCCCAGGGGAACTCTGTCTGGATCACAGGTTGGGGTGCCACACGAGAGGGAGGTGAGTCAGAATGTAGATGGGCCTCTGTTTTCATATACACTATTAGTTACTATAACTATGTACTGGATAATGATTTAATAGCAATGCTATAATATGTTTTTAAATGAGCTTTCTGCTGCGTATGAATACAAAAACATGTTGCATGAAGATGGTCCCCGAACAGTTAGAGATTGATAAAAATGCTCCCCACTTCCTGCATCGTGATAATAACTAATGGTATGTGTCCTTGTATGTGTGTTAGGCTCTGGTGCATCCATCCTAACATAACTAATGGTATGTGTCCTTGTATGTGTGTTAGGCTCTGGTGCATCCATCCTGCAGAAGGCCCAGGTCCGTATCATCAACAGTACTGTGTGTAACCGTCTGATGGGAGGACAGATCACCTCCAGGATGACGTGTGCTGGGGTGCTGACTGGAGGAGTGGACGCCTGCCAGGTACTCTCTGTCCCTATGAAGTGCACTACTTTTGAACTCTCTGTCCCTATGAAGTGCACTACTTTTGAACGCTCTGTCCCTATGAAGTGCACTACTTTTGAACTCTCTGTCCCTATGAAGTGCACTTCTTTTGAACTCTCTGTCCCTATGAAGTGCACTTCTTTTGAACTCTCTGTCCCTATGAAGTGCACTTCTTTTGAACTCTCTGTCCCTATGAAGTGCACTTCTTTTGAACTCTCTGTCCCTATGAAGTGCACTACTTTTGAACTCTCTGTCCCTAGGAAGTGCACTTCTTTTGAACTCTGTCCCTAGGAAGTGCACTTCTTTTGAACTCTCTGTCCCTATGAAGTGCACTACTTTTGAACTCTGTCCCTATGAAGTGCACTTCTTTTGAACTCTCTGTCCCTATGAAGTGCACTACTTTTGAACTCTCTGTCCCTATGAAGTGCACTACTTTTGAACTCTGTCCCTATGAAGTGCACTACTTTTGAACTCTCTGTCCCTATGAAGTGCACTACTTTTGAACTCTCTGTCCCTGTGAAGTGCACTACTTTTGAACTCTCTGTCCCTATGAAGTGCACTTCTTTTGAACTCTCTGTCCCTATGAAGTGCACTTCTTTTGAACTCTCTGTCCCTATGAAGTGCACTACTTTTGAACTCTCTGTCCCTATGAAGTGCACTACTTTTGAACTCTCTGTCCCTATGAAGTGCACTTCTTTTGAACTCTCTGTCCCTATGAAGTGCACTACTTTTGAACTCTCTGTCCCTATGAAGTGCACTACTTTTGAACTCTCTATCCCTATGAAGTGCACTACTTTTGAACTCTCTATCCCTATGAAGTGCACTACTTTTGAACTCTCTGTCCCTATGAAGTGCACTTCTTTTGAACTCTCTGTCCCTATGAAGTGCACTTCTTTTGAACTCTCTGTCCCTATGAAGTGCACTTCTTTTGAACTCTCTGTCCCTATGAAGTGCACTTCTTTTGAACTCTCTGTCCCTATGAAGTGCACTACTTTTGAACTCTCTGTCCCTAGGAAGTGCACTTCTTTTGAACTCTGTCCCTAGGAAGTGCACTTCTTTTGAACTCTCTGTCCCTATGAAGTGCACTACTTTTGAACTCTGTCCCTATGAAGTGCACTTCTTTTGAACTCTCTGTCCCTATGAAGTGCACTACTTTTGAACTCTCTGTCCCTATGAAGTGCACTACTTTTGAACTCTGTCCCTATGAAGTGCACTACTTTTGAACTCTCTGTCCCTATGAAGTGCACTACTTTTGAACTCTCTGTCCCTGTGAAGTGCACTACTTTTGAACTCTCTGTCCCTATGAAGTGCACTTCTTTTGAACTCTCTGTCCCTATGAAGTGCACTTCTTTTGAACTCTCTGTCCCTATGAAGTGCACTACTTTTGAACTCTCTGTCCCTATGAAGTGCACTACTTTTGAACTCTCTGTCCCTATGAAGTGCACTTCTTTTGAACTCTCTGTCCCTATGAAGTGCACTACTTTTGAACTCTCTGTCCCTATGAAGTGCACTACTTTTGAACTCTCTATCCCTATGAAGTGCACTACTTTTGAACTCTCTATCCCTATGAAGTGCACTACTTTTGAACTCTCTGTCCCTATGAAGTGCACTACTTTTGAACTCTCTGTCCCTATGAAGTGCACTACTTTTGAACTCTCTGTCCCTGTGAAGTGCACTACTTTTGAACTCTCTGTCCCTGTGAAGTGCACTTCTTTTGAACTCTCTGTCCCTGTGAAGTGCACTTCTTTTGAACTCTCTGTCCCTATGAAGTGCACTACTTTTGAACTCTCTGTCCCTATGAAGTGCACTACTTTTGAACTCTCTGTCCCTATGAAGTGCACTACTTTTGAACTCTCTGTCCCTATGAAGTGCACTACTTTTTAACTCTCTGTCCCTATGAAGTGCACTACTTTTGAACTCTCTATCCCTATGAAGTGCACTTCTTTTGAACTCTCTGTCCCTATGAAGTGCACTTCTTTTGAACTCTCTGTCCCTATGAAGTGCACTTCTTTTGAACTCTCTGTCCCTGTGAAGTGCACTTCTTTTGAACTCTCTGTCCCTGTGAAGTGCACTACTTTTGAACTCTCTGTCCCTGTGAAGTGCACTACTTTTGAACTCTCTGTCCCTTAATGAAGTACACTTCTTTTGAACTCTCTGTCCCTATGAAGTGCACTTCTTTTGAACTCTCTGTCCCTATGAAGTGCACTACTTTTGAACTCTCTGTCCCTAATGAAGTACACTTCTTTTGAACTCTCTGTCCCTATGAAGTGCACTACTTTTGAACTCTCTGTCCCTATGAAGTGCACTACTTTTGAACTCTCTGTCCCTATGAAGTGCACTACTTTTGAACTCTCTGTCCCTATGAAGTGCACTTCTTTTGAACTCTCTGTCCCTGTGAAGTGCACTACTTTTGATCCAGGCCATATTATAGGGCTGCCGCACAGGGCTCTGGTCAACAGTAGTACTGAGATGTATAACCATACACTCTCTCTCTCAGGGGGATTCTGGCGGGCCTCTGTCCAGTCCTGGTACGAGTCGTATGTTCCTGGCTGGAGTGGTGAGTTGGGGTGATGGCTGTGCACGTAGGGACAAGCCTGGAATCTACAGCACCGTCACCAAGTTCAGGGGCTGGATCAAGGAGAAGACCGGCGTTTAAACAGGAAACGGGGGGAAACGACTAATAATGACGAGTGCTTCCGACGGATGAACACGCCAGTACTGTACAGATTACTGGTTCGCCGGGACCTCGACCCTCTGCTCCTTTCCATTATCCAGGAGTGATGAACTATTTTCCACGCTTTGATCTCAGGCCTCAAAATGCACTCCCCTTTTCATATCGATGGACTATGGACCGTTGGTTGGTTTCCTCTGTAGAAAGGCAGATGCCTTAATGTCTAAATGTTTATTTTAATGACTGGTGTCTGAATGTGTATTTTTATATGAGGAGGAATAGGTGGTTTTTGGGGGGGAAAGTGTTTTTAAGAATTGTAAATAATGTCAAATTTTGTGCGTTTTTAAAATATATATTTTTTAGATATATTAGTTTTGCCACTTGCAATCAGTCGATTGGATTGGACACAACATTTTCTGGTACATTTTGCATAGGTAGGATTTAGGCCATTTGTAACAAATAACTCTGTTACGTCCATAAGGAGACTATGTGTTCCGTTGCTTGTTTTGTCATTGGATTTGAATCATTTCCCCGTAGGTTTGTTTTCTCTTACGCCATCTTTCAGAACTGCCTCTTAAATGTGAATTCAGACTCTTTTACTTGTTGTCCTTGTACTCATGAGGAGGAGGGGGAGGGGGTTGCAATTCCAAATGGAGCCATATTCCCTATGAAGTGCACTACTTTTGACCAGGATCCATAAGGGCTCTGTGGATAGTACACTAAGGTAGTACACTATGTAGGGAATCGGGTGCTAGTTGGGACTCAGGCCTACTGAAGGGCTCAAACAGACAGTGACCTCAGCTCCATCCTATCTACTATGATTTGGTATTTGACACAATAGTTTGTTGAAATACCAGGAAGTCCTGATGCGACATAATGATGAATATTTTTTTTTTTTTTTTTTAAATGTGATTTATTCCTTATGGTCTTTTTTTCCCTCCAACTTTATTTCTCATCAGGGATTGTATTTAATTTGTGTCCAAACGTAAACACTTTTATAACAGCATAAAGCTTCGTTAGAGATTGTCTGTAGGTTAGCATTGTGCATATAAACAACTTTTGAGGACATACAAATTATCGAATTTAACTTAGAAATAAAACATTATTCAGCATTTATCAAATCAACCACTTACTGTAATTTTGTTTTTATATAAGTGTTTGAAAAATAAATATGAACAACAAATGAGTCTTTTCATGGCTTTTCTCAGTATATTTTAATGGTTATATTCTGATTACCCAGCACAGCATTTGACCTCCCCTGAAAAGCCTCCCATCCGTCTTCACTCATCCTCCTGCAGATACACTTCCACTCTCTGGTTCTCTACTGCCGTAACACTCCGGGTCCTGTAAGATACTAGCCTGTGGGGAAGTAATGCACAAACACAGGCTTGTTTTTTTAAGTCTTGTGCTCCCAGACATCACACAGACGACTTTAACAATTAGAAGGAGAGTTGAATCCAGAACTCATCTGTGTGTTTATGTCGTGGTCGTGATGCTATTTACCCCTGGTGTCTGGGTAGTTGTGTCAGTACTAGATGACTGATGCGAATCCTTGTCTTCCTCCAGGACAAGTACAGGAGACGTTGAGAGTAGAAGTGAAGAACTATGGTTCTGATCTCCCCAACAGCGGGGTCTATGGAAACCATGAACTGGTGTATCTGATGAGGCTCAAACTGCAGCAGGGAAGGACTGGACACGATGGTCAACGGCACGTTAAGAGTTGGCAAGACGATCACCGGATAAAGACACTGGCTGCATCCCAAATAGCTCCCTGTTCCCTATATAGTGCACAGCATTATACCAGGGCCTTATGGGGGTATA
>NC_092107.1:50372202-50402202 GCF_045679555.1 Salvelinus alpinus | reverse complement strand
AGGGTTTTTGTGTGGAGAGATTTACGTGATAGAGTCTGTACCTGTACCTCAGACACATCTGATTTTGGCTCATGCCAGGAGAATGCTACCTGCCCTAATGCCCAGTGCCCACTGTAAAGTTTGGTGGAGGAGGAATAATGGTCTGGGGCTGTTTTTCATGGCTCAGGCCCCTTAGGTCCAGTGAAGGGAAATCTTAACACTACAGCATACAATGACATTCTAGACGACTCTGTGCTTCCAACTTTGTGGCAACAGTTTGGGGAAGGCCCTTCCCTGTTTCAGCATGACAATGCCACCATGCACAAAGCGAGGTCCATACAGAAATGGTTTGTTGAGATTGGTATGGAAGAACTTGACTGGCCTGCACAGAGTGCTGACCTCAACCCCATCCAACACCATTGGGATGAATTGGAATGCCGACTGTGAGCCAGACCTAATCGCCCAACATCAGTGCCCGGCTTCACTAATGCTCTTGTGGTTGAAGGGAAGCAAGTCACCACAGCAATGTTCCAACATCTAGTGGAAAGCCTTCCCAGAAGAGTGGAGGCTATTATAGCAGCAATGTTCCAACAGCTAGTGGAAAGCCTTCCCAGAAGAGTGGAGGCTGTTATAGCAGCAATGTTCCAACATCTAGTGGAAAGCCTTCCCAGAAGAGTGGAGGCTGTTATAGCAGCAAAGGGGGGGGAACCAACTCCATATTAATGCCCGTGATTTTGGAATGAGATGTTCGACGAGCAGACTTTTGGTCATGTAGTGTACGTTTTGAGAGACAGGTAGAAGGCAGCGATGCCTAGAGGCCAGACACAGCAGAGCATCATGACAAAGACAACTATTTATTCTGCCCTACCAAGCAAAAAAAGCAGTAGCTGCTCATTTGGTTGAAAATGAGTTAATGTAATTTTTACAACATTAAATACGTGCTTAATCATGTGGACAAGTATCCTGCCTCTATTGTATTGTGTTCAGGAGAAAATGGGGGTCATGTTAGCAGTAACTGCATAAAGTTACTCTGTACCGACACCCCCCTGTATATATTGTTATTTTACTGCTGCTCTTTAATTACTTGTTACTTTTATTTCTTATTCTTATTTGTATTTTTTTGAAACTGCATTGTTGGTTAGGGGCTCGTAAGTAAGCATTTCACTGTGAGGTCTACACCTGTTGTATTCAGCATTTCACTGTGAGGTCTACTACACCTGTTGTATTCAGCATTTCACTGTAAGGTCTACTACACCTGTTGTATTCAGCATTTCACTGTGAGGTCTACTACACCTGTTGTATTCAGCATTTCACTGTGAGGTCTACTACACCTGTTGTATTCAGCATTTCACTGTAAGGTCTACTACACCTGTTGTATTCAGCATTTCACTGTGAGGTCTACTACACCTGTTGTATTCAGCATTTCACTGTAAGGTCTACTACACCTGTTGTATTCAGCATTTCACTGTAAGGTCTACTACACCTGTTGTATTCAGCATTTCACTGTGAGGTCTACTACACCTGTTGTATTCAGCATTTCACTGTGAGGTCTACTACACCTGTTGTATTCAGCATTACACTGTGAGGTCTACTACACCTGTTGTATTCAGCATTTCACTGTAAGGTCTACTACTCCTGTTGTATTCAGCATTTCACTGTGAGGTCTACTACACCTGTTGTATTCAGCATTTCACTGTGAGGTCTACTACACCTGTTGTATTCAGCATTACACTGTGAGGTCTACTACACCTGTTGTATTCAGCATTTCACTGTGAGGTCTACTACACCTGTTGTATTCAGCATTTCACTGTGAGGTCTACCTACACCTGTTGTATTCAGCATTTCACTGTGAGGTCTACTACACCTGTTGTATTCAGCATTTCACTGTGAGGTCTACTACACCTGTTGTATTCAGCATTTCACTGTGAGGTCTACTACACCTGTTGTATTCAGCATTTCACTGTAAGGTCTACTACACCTGTTGTATTCAGCATTTCACTGTGAGGTCTACTACACCTGTTGTATTCAGCATTTCACTGTAAGGTCTACTACACCTGTTGTATTCAGCATTTCACTGTGAGGTCTACTACACCTGTTGTATTCAGCATTTCACTGTAAGGTCTACTACACCTGTTGTATTCAGCATTTCACTGTAAGGTCTACTACACCTGTTGTATTCAGCATTTCACTGTAAGGTCTACTACACCTGTTGTATTCAGCATTTCACTGTGAGGTCTACTACACCTGTTGTATTCAGCATTTCACTGTGAGGTCTACTACACCTGTTGTATTCAGCATTTCACTGTAAGGTCTACTACTCCTGTTGTATTCAGCATTTCACTGTGAGGTCTACTACACCTGTTGTATTCAGCATTTCACTGTGAGGTCTACTACACCTGTTGTATTCAGCATTTCACTGTGAGGTCTACTACACCTGTTGTATTCAGCATTTCACTGTGAGGTCTACTACACCTGTTGTATTCAGCATTTCACTGTGAGGTCTACTACACCTGTTGTATTCAGCATTTCACTGTGAGGTCTACTACACCTGTTGTATTCAGCATTTCACTGTGAGGTCTACTACACCTGTTGTATTCAGCATTTCACTGTGAGGTCTACTACACCTGTTGTATTCAGCATTTCACTGTGAGGTCTACTACACCTGTTGTATTCAGCATTTCACTGTGAGGTCTACTACACCTGTTGTATTCAGCATTTCACTGTGAGGTCTACTACACCTGTTGTATTCAGCATTTCACTGTGAGGTCTACTACACCTGTTGTATTCAGCATTTCACTGTGAGGTCTACTACACCTGTTGTATTCAGCATTTCACTGTGAGGTCTACTACACCTGTTGTATTCAGCATTTCACTGTGAGGTCTACTACACCTGTTGTATTCAGCATTTCACTGTGAGGTCTACTACACCTGTTGTATTCAGCATTTCACTGTGAGGTCTACTACACCTGTTGTATTCAGCATTTCACTGTGAGGTCTACTACACCTGTTGTATTCAGCATTTCACTGTGAGGTCTACTACACCTGTTGTATTCAGCATTTCACTGTGAGGTCTACTACACCTGTTGTATTCAGCATTTCACTGTGAGGTCTACTACACCTGTTGTATTCAGCATTTCACTGTGAGGTCTACTACACCTGTTGTATTCAGCATTTCACTGTGAGGTCTACTACACCTGTTGTATTCAGCATTTCACTGTGAGGTCTACTACACCTGTTGTATTCAGCATTTCACTGTGAGGTCTACTACACCTGTTGTATTCAGCATTTCACTGTGAGGTCTACACCTGTTGTATTCAGCATTTCACTGTGAGGTCTACTACACCTGTTGTATTCAGCATTTCACTGTAAGGTCTACTACACCTGTTGTATTCAGCATTTCACTGTGAGGTCTACTACTCCTGTTGTATTCAGCATTTCACTGTAAAGGTCTACTACACCTGTTGTATTCAGCATTTCACTGTGAGGTCTACTACACCTGTTGTATTCAGCATTTCACTGTGAGGTCTACTACACCTGTTGTATTCAGCATTTCACTGTAAGGTCTACTACACCTGTTGTATTCAGCATTTCACTGTGAGGTCTACTACACCTGTTGTATTCAGCATTTCACTGTGAGGTCTACTACACCTGTTTTATTCAGCATTTCACTGTAAGGTCTACTACACCTGTTGTATTCAGCATTTCACTGTGAGGTCTACTACACCTGTTGTATTCAGCATTTCACTGTGAGGTCTACTACACCTGTTGTATTCAGCATTTCACTGTAAGGTCTACTACACCTGTTGTATTCAGCATTGCACTGTAAGGTCTACTACACCTGTTGTATTCAGCATTTCACTGTAAGGTCTACTACACCTGTTGTATTCAGCATTTCACTGTGAGGTCTACTACACCTGTTGTATTCAGCATTTCACTGTAAGGTCTACTACACCTGTTGTATTCAGCATTTCACTGTGATGTCTACTACACCTGTTGTATTCAGCATTTCACTGTGAGGTCTACTACACCTGTTGTATTCAGCATTTCACTGTGAGGTCTACTACACCTGTTGTATTCAGCATTTCACTGTGAGGTCTACTACACCTGTTGTATTCAGCATTTCACTGTGAGGTCTACTACACCTGTTGTATTCAGCATTTCACTGTGAGGTCTACTACACCTGTTGTATTCAGCATTTCACTGTGAGGTCTACACCTGTTGTATTTGGCGAATGTGACTAATACAATTTGATTTGAAACCAAGGTAAATAAAAGCTATTTTTCTCAGTTCCACACTATGAGCAGTTACTGCCTTTTTGATTTGTAGGGCAGTATAATGTATACACACAATGTATACATACATATACTAGTACACAGTAAAAGTGTTAGTACTATACCTTTTGAGACAGGTAGAATGCAGCGATGCCTAGAGGCCAGAAACAGCAGAGCATCGAGAAGAAGGCAAGACCCAGGTAATCCTGAGGAATCATCAGGGGGAAATTACTGTCACTGTCCGTATCACTGAAGTCTTCATCGCTGGACGAGTCCTGGGGCACACAGGAAGATACACGGAATTATATTATGAAGTACAACACAGACACACTGTTACACAACACCGACTACTGTATGAAAAATTTGATATATTTACACAACAGGCTGCTACAATTCTAAATACTTTAATCAAACTCACTCTTTTGAAATGCGTTGTTGTAACACTGTAGTAACCATTAGTTGTAATTTTTGTTGAAATTATAATCCATTAAATCACATATCACTATAAATATCAATATTATTATTAATCATTATTTGTGTTTATGTTTCCTCGTTGACCTGTTCGGACTGTCTCTAGACCAACTCATTTCTCTGAAATGGTGAAGTGTGTTTGCTTTTTCTTCTCCGTTGTTTTCATGTTCTCTCCCACAACAATGTGTGTGGTTGGCTGGTGCCTGTAAGATAATGTGACTGAATGGGGTTATCCTGAATGTGCACCAGCTCTCCTGCCCCAGGCCTCCTCTCCTGCCTGCGTTGACTCATGCCTTTATAGAAAAGGTCTGCATGTACAATCTGTCTCTCTCTCTCTCTCTCTCTCTCTCTCTCTCTCTCTCTCTCTCTCTCTGTTTCTCTCTCTCTCCTCCCCTCACTCTCTCCCTCTCTCTAAATCTGAGTCCTCTGCACCCCTGTCTGTGTTCTAAACCTGAGTCCTCTACACCCCTGTCTGCCCCACTAAACAGAGTCCTCTACACCCCTGTCTGCCCCACTAAACAGAGTCCTCTACACCCCTGTCTGCCCCACTAAATCTGAGTCCTCTACACCCCTGTCTGCCCCACTAAACCTGAGTCCTCTAAACCCCTGTCTGCCCCACTAAACCTGAGTCCTCTACACCCCTGTCTGTGTTCTAAACCTGAGTCCTCTACACCCCTGTCTGCCCCACTAAACCTGAGTCCTCTGCACCCCTGTCTGCCCCACTAAACCTGAGTCCTCTGCACCCCTGTCTGTGTTCTAAACCTGAGTCCTCTGCACCCCTGTCTGTGTTCTAAACCTGAGTCCTCTGCACCCCTGTCTGCCCCACTAAACAGAGTCCTCTACACCCCTGTCTGCCCCACTAAACAGAGTCCTCTACACCCCTGTCTGCCCCACTAAATCTGAGTCCTCTACACCCCTGTCTGCCCCACTAAACCTGAGTCCTCTACACCCCTGTCTGCCCCACTAAACCTGAGTCCTCTACACCCCTGTCTGCCCCACTAAACCTGAGTCCTCTACACCCCTGTCTGCCCCACTAAACCTGAGTCCTCTACACCCCTGTCTGCCCCACTAAACCTGAGTCCTCTACACCCCTGTCTGCCCCACTAAATCTGAGTCCTCTGCACCCCTGTCTGTGTTCTGTAAAGTTATGTATATCAGGGGATGTTCTGTAATGTTCTGATTGATCTGTCCTGTTAAACACTCCTGTCTCAGTGAAAACAAACTGTACTTAGTTGCTGGGGTTACCGTTACAAAGACAATGTCAGTCTCCAGGGGGATATTACAATTCATCTGTTGGGTGGGGATTGGTGTGTCAGGGTCAGAGAGGACAATAATATATTATATCATCATTTTGTTCACCCTCACCATACTCAACACACTGCTCTGTTTCTGCCCCCCCCCCCTCTCTCTCTCTCTGTCTCTCTCTCTCTCTCTCTCTCTCTGTGTACTGCTCTGTTTCTGCCCCTCTTTCTCTCTCTCTCTCTCTCTCTCTCTCTCTCTCTCTCTCTCTCTCTCTCTCTCTCTCTCTCTCTCTCTCTCTCTCTCTCTCTCCTCTCTCTGTGTGTACTGCTCTGTCTTCTGCCCCTCTCTCTCTCTCTCTCTCTCTCTCTCTCTCTCTCTCTCTCTCTCTCTCTCTCTCTCTCTCTGTGTACTGCTCTGTCTTCTGCCCCTCTCTCTCTCTCTCTCTCGCTCTACTGTACTGCTCTGTTTCTCTCTCTCTCTGTTTCTCTCTCTGTTTCTCTCTCTGTTTCTCTCTCTGTTTCTCTCTCTGTTTCTCTCTCTCTCTCTCTCTCTCTCTCTCTCTCTCTCTCTCTCTCTCTCTCTCTCTACACTGTACTGTACTGTACTGCTCTGTTTCTGCCCCTCTTCTCTCTCTCTCTCTCTCTCTCTCTCTCTCTCTCTCTCTCTCTCTCTCTCTCTCTCTCTCTCTCTCTCTCTCTCTCTCTCTCTGTGTACTGCTCTGTCTTCTGCCCCTCTTCTCTCTCTCTCTCTCTCTCTCTCTCTCTCTCTCTCTCTCTCTCTCTCTCTCTCTCTCTCTCTCTCTCTCTCTCTCTCTCTCTCTCTCTCTCTCTCTCTACACTGTACTGTACTGCTTCTTTCCAATGTGGCAAGTAATTACCTTTTTGTTTTCTCATGATTTATTTGGGTCTAATTGTATTGCTGTCCTGGGGCTCTGTGGGGTGTGTTTGAGTTTGTGAACAGAGCCCCAGGACCAGCTTGCTTAGGGGACTCTTCTCCAGGTTCATCTCTGTGGGTGATGGCTTTGTTATGGAAGGTTTGGGAATCGCTTCCTTTTAGGTGTTTGTAGAATTTAACAGCTCTTTTCTGGATTTTGATCATTAGCGGGTATCAGCCTAATTCTGCTCTGCATGCATTATTTGGTGTTCTACGTTGTACACGGAGGATATTTTTGCAGAATTCTGCATGCAGACTCTCAATTTGGTGTTTGTCCCATTTTGTGAATTCTTGGTTGGTCAGCGGACCCCAGACCTCACAACCATAAAGGTCAATGGGTTCTATAACTGATTCAAGTATTTTTAGCCAGATCCTAATTGGTATGTTGAATTTTATGTTCCTTTTGATGGCATAGAAGGCCCTTCTTGCCTTGTCTCTCAGATCGTTCACAGCTTTGTGGAAGTTACCTGTGACTCTGATGTTTAGGCCGAGGTATGTATCGTTTTTGTGTGCTCTAGGGCAACGGTGTCTAGATGGAATTTGTATTTGTTGTCCTGGCAACTGGACTTTTTTTGGAACACCATTATTTTTGTCTTACTGAGATTTGCTGTCAGGGCCCAGGTCTGTCAGGGTCCAGGTCTGTCAGGGCCCAGGTCTGTCAGGACCCAGGTCTGTCAGGACCCAGGTCTGTCAGGGCCCAGGTCTGTCAGGGTCCAGGTCTGTCAGGGCCCAGGTCTGGGGAAAAAAACTATGGAAAATGAAGCAGCTTGTCAAGGTTGTGCTCTACTGGTGGAGGAGTCGGGTGGAGGAGTCGGGTGGAGGAGAGCAGAGAGTTGTGAACAGGCGCACACTATATTAAGTCAGAGGCAGTAAAACAGACAGACGCCACTGCGTCAAAACCTCCAGCCAAAGGTAAAAAAGTGCAAGGCGCCAAACAGTCACAAAAATAAGCAAATGTTTAACAATGAAAACATCCTTCGTGAAATACCACGGAAATACAGGGGAAAACCCAGCCTGGCGCGTAACACGAAACACGACAAAAACAATTTCACACAAAGACATGGGGGGGAACAGAGGAATAAATACATGCAGAGTGATTGGGGAATGAAAACCAGGTGTGCAGGGAACAAGACCAAACAAATGGAACAATGAAAAAATGGAGCGGCGATGGCTAGAAAGCCGGTGACGTCGACCGCCGAACGTCGCCCGAACAAGGAGAGGAGCCGACTTCGGCGGAAGTCGTGACACAGCTGTTTTCTTGATAAATCAGTTGAGGATAAACAGGAAGTAGAGATGATAAATCAGTTGAGGATAAACAGGAAGTAGAGGTGATAAATCAGTTGAGGATAAACAGGAAGTAGAGATGATAAATCAGTTGAGGATAAACAGGAAGTAGAGATGATAAATCAGTTGAGGATACACAGGAAGTAGAGGTGATAAATCAGTTGAGGATAAACAGGAAGTAGAGATGATAAATCAGTTGAGGATAAACAGGAAGTAGAGGTGTTGGAATTTTCCCTCTGGTCAGGACAGTGAGAGTGAGTCATCTGACGCATCACAACAAACTAGCGAGAGAAATGGGGTGGAAGGGAGGTATGGGATTGAGAAGGTACGTCAATTTCTGAAAATCGACAAAAAGGGAAGAAATATATGCAGGATTATAATGTAACAGATGTTTTTTTCTTCCTGAAAGTGATTTGTTTATTGAATCAGCAGAATCGGTTTCTGATGTTAAAATAAATAACGGGGGGAGGTTTGACAAGCCCTGAAATCGCTAGACTCAAGAAAGTTGTCACGAGACACGCGATTTAAATTCTAAAGGAAATGGAAAAGTTCAGTTGTAGCCTTAACTCCGTAAAGAGACGTGTTTTCTGTCTCTTCCTGTAAAGAGATGTGTTTTCTGTCTCTTCCTGTAAAGAGATGTGTTTTCTGTCTCTTCCTGTAAAGAGACGTGTTTTCTGTCTCTTCCTGTGTAGTTTTCCTCCAGCCATGAGCAGTTTTAAGATTTCTTCTTTAAACGTAAATGGAGCGAGAGATGTTAAGAAAAGAGACATAGAGTTAATGAAGGGAAAGGGGGGGATAGCGGTGTGTAATTTTTTTTTTTTAAGCTCAAAAAGTGGGGGTGTGGCCATCCTGTTCTCAAAAGGGTTTTCGCCTTTGTCATGTGAGGTTGAAGAGGTAGTGGATGTCACTCCCTGACCTTAGTATTCCCTTGCATACCTTGCGTACTGTGTCTCCGGTGAGTGCACAGCCCAGTACGTCCTGTGCCAGCATTTGCAGGGCAAAAATAAACGTCCAGCCAGGACGGGTTGTGTCAGCTATACACTCTAGACCTCCAGTGCGCCTCCAGGGTCCAGTATGCCCTGTCCTTGCTCCTCGCACTCGCGCTGAGGTGCGTGTCCTCAGCCCGGTACCACCAGTTCAGGCACCACGCACCAGGCCTACAGTGCGCCTCGGCAGGCCAGAGCCGCCCGTCAGTCAGGAGCTGCCAGAGCCGCCCGTCAGTCAGGAGCTGCCAGAGCCGCCCGTCAGTCAGGAGCTGCCAGAGCCGCCCTCCTGTCCGGAGCTGCCAGAGTCGCCCTCCTGTCCGGAGCTGCCAGAGTCGCCCTCCTGTCCGGAGCTGCCAGAGTCGCCCTCCTGTCCGGAGCTGCCAGATCTGCCCCTCAGTCCAGAGGCGCCCTTCCGTCCAGTGGCGCCCTCTACGATGGTCTTCAGTCCGGGGCCCGCTGCAAGGGTCCCCGCTCCAGAGGTGCCACCAAAGTGGGCCAAGACTGAGGTGGAGCAGGGTCCAAGTCCCGCACCCGAGCCGCCGCCGTGAAGAAGGCCCACCCGGACCCTCCCCTTTAGAGTCAGGTTTTTGCGGCCGGAGTCCGCACCTTTGGGGTGGGGGGTACTGTCACGCCCTGACCTTAGTATTCTTTGTTTTCTTTATTATTTTGGTTAGGTCAGGGTGTGACGAGGGTGGTATGTGTGTTTTTGTCTTGTCTAGGGTTTTGGTATGTCTAGGTGTGTGTGTGTAGTCTAGGCATTATGTAGGTCTATGGTGGCCTTGATTGGTTCCCAATCAGAGGCAGCTGTTTATCGTTGCCTCTGATTGGGGATCCTATTTAAGTTGCCATTTTCCAGTTTGGTTTGTGGGTTATTGTCTATGTTGATGTTGCATGTCTGCACTCAGTGTTTATAGCGTTCACGTTCGTTTTGTTATTTTGTTAGTTTGTTTAGTGTTCTTCGTGTTTTGTCGTCTTGTATTAAAAATATGTCTTCACGTCACACTGCGCTTTGGTCTCCTCACTACGACGATCGTGACAGTGGAGGGGAGGTTATTAAAAGTTAAAGCGATGGATTTTAACTGCACAGTCAGTGATAAAGATAGAAACCACAAAGAACTTCATATAGCCTCAAGGAGTTTTTAAAAACGCCTTATTATTGTAACACTGTGTGATGTTTGGAGTCAACATGGAGGTACGAGACAGAACACATGGTCTAATGTGAGAGAGAACACCATCTCTCTGACCATGTTAACAAGGCTAATCTAAAAACAAAACTCCCTAAATTCTATCAGCATATCGATTGTGCTACCAGGGCTGGAAAAACCCTAGATCATTGTTATACTAATTTCCGCGACGCATATAAGGCCCTCCCCCGCCCCCCTTTCGGAAAAGCTGACCACGACTCCATTTTGTTGATTCCAGCCTACAAACAGAAACTAAAACAACAAGCTCCCGCGCTCAGGTCTGTTCAACGCTGGTCCGACCAATCTGAATCCACGCTTCAAGACTGCTTCGATCACGCGGATTGGAATATGTTCCGCATTGCGTCCAACAACAATATTGACGAATATGCTGATTCGGTGAGCGAGTTCATTAGGAAGTGCATTGACGATGTCGTACCCACAGCAACGATTAAAACATTCCCAAACCAGAAACCGTGAATTGACGGCAGCATTCGCGTGAAACTGAAAGCGCGAACCACTGCTTTTAACCAGGGCAAGGTGACCGGAAGCATGACCGAATACAAACAGTGTAGCTATTCTCTCCGCAAGGCAATCAAACAGGCTAAGTCCCAGTACAGAGACAAAATCGAGTCGCAATTCAACAGCTCAGACACAAGAGGTATGTGGCAGGGTCTACAGTCAATCACGGATTACAAAAAGAAAACCAGCCCCGTCGCGGACCAGGATGTCTTGCTCCCAGACAGGCTAAACAACTTTTTTGCCCGCTTTGAGGACAATACAGTGCCACTGACACGGCCCCCTACCAAAACCTGCGGGCTCTCCTTCACTGCAGCCGAGGTGAGTAAAACATTTAAACGTGTTAACCCTCGCAAGGCTGCAGGCCCAGACGGCATTCCCAGCCGCGTCCTCAGAGCATGCGCAGACCAGCTGGCTGGTGTGTTTACGGACATATTCAATCAATCCTTATCCCAGTCTGCTGTTCCCACATGCTTCAAGAGGGCCACCATTGTTCCTGTTCCCAAGAAAGCTAAGGTAACTGAGCTAAACGACTACCGCCCCGTAGCACTCACTTCCGTCATCATGAAGTGCTTTGAGAGACTAGTCAAGGACCATATCACCTCCACCCTACCGGACACCCTACACCCACTCCAATTTGCTTACCGACCCAATAGGTCCACAGACGACGCAATCGCAACCACACTGCACACTGCCCTAACCCATCTGGACAAGAGGAATACCCATGTGAGAATGCTGTTCATCGATTACAGCTCAGCATTTAACACCATAGTACCCTCCAAACTCGTCATCAAGCTCGAGACCCTGGGTCTCGACCCCGCCCTGTGCAACTGGGTCCTGGACTTCCTGACGGGCCGCCCCCAGGTGGTGAGGGTAGGTAACAACATCTCCACCCCGCTGATCCTCAACACTGGGGCCCCACAAGGGTGCGTTCTGAGCCCTCTCCTGTACTCCCTGTTCACCCACGACTGCGTGGCCATGCACGCCTCCAACTCAATCATCAAGTTTGCGGATGACACTACAGTGGTAGGCTTGATTACCAACAACGACGAGACGGCCTACAGGGAGGAGGTGAGGGCCCTCGGAGTGTGGTGTCAGGAAAATAACCTCACACTCAACGTCAACAAAACAAAGGAGATGATTGTGGACTTCAGGAAACAGCAGAGGGAGCACCCCCCTATCCACATCAACGGGTCAGTAGTGGAGAAGGTGGAAAGTTTTAAGTTCCTCGGTGTACACATCACGGACAAACTGAATTGGTCCACCCACACAGACAGCGTTGTGAAGAAGGCGCAGCAGCGCCTCTTCAACCTCAGGAGGCTGAAGAAATTCGGCTTGTCACCAAAAGCACTCACAAACTTCTACAGATGCACAATCGAGAGCATCCTGTCGGGCTGTATCACCGCCTGGTACGGCAACTGCTCCGCCCACAACCGTAAGGCTCTCCAGAGGGTAGTGAGGTCTGCAGAACGCACCACCGGGGGCAAACTACCTGCCCTCCAGGACACCTACACCACCCGATGTCACAGGAAGGCCATAAAGATCATCAAGGACAACAACCACCCAAGCCACTGCCTGTTCACCCCGCTATCATCCAGAAGGCGAGGTCAGTACAGGTGCATCAAAGCAGGGACCGAGAGACTGAAAAACAGCTTCTATCTCAAGGCCATCAGACTGTTAAACAGCCACCACTAACATTTAGCGGCCGCTGCCAACATACTGACTCAACTCCAGCCACTTTAAAAATGGGAATTGATGGAAATTATGTAAAAATGTACCACTAGCCACTTTAAACAATGCCACTTAATATAATGTTTACATACCCTACATTACCCATCTCATATGTATATACTGTACTCTATATCATCTACTGCATCTTGCCATCTTTATGTAATACATGTACCACTAGCCACTTTAAACTATGCCAGTTTATGTTTACATACCCTACAGTACTCATCTCATATGTATATACCGTACTCTATACCATCTACTGCATCTTGCCATGCCGTTCTGTACCACCACTCATTCATATATCTTTATGTACATATTCTTTATCCCTTTACACTTGTGTGTGTGTATAAGGTAGTAGTTGTGGAATTGTTAGGTTAGATTACTTGTTGGTTATTACTGCATTGTCGGAACTAGAAGCACAAGCATTTCGCTACACTCGCATTAACATCTGCTAACCATGTGTATGTGACTAATAAAATTTGATTTGATTTGATTTGTTAGATAGGTTTTATTGTAACACTGTGTGATGTTTGGAGCCAACATGGAGGTACGAGACAGAACACATGGTCTAATGTGAGAGAGAACACCATCTCTCTGGCCATGTTAGATAGGTTTTATTGTAACACTGTGTGATGTTTGGAGCCAACATGGAGGCACGAGACAGAACACATGGTCTAATGTGAGAGAGAACACCATCTCTCTGACCAGGTTAGACAGGTTGTATTGTAACACTGTGTGATATTTGGAGCCAACATGGAGGTACGAGACAGAACACATGGTCTAATGTGAGAGAGAACACCATCTCTCTGACCATGTTAGATAGGTTTTATTGTAACACTGTGTGATGTTTGGAGCCAACATGGAGGCACGAGACAGAACACATGGTCTAACGTGAGAGAGAACACCATCTCTCTGACCAGGTTAGACAGGTTGTATTGTAACACTGTGTGATGTTTGGAGCCAACATGGAGGTACGAGACAGAACACATGGTCTAACGTGAGAGAGAACACCATCTCTCTGACCAGGTTAGACAGGTTGTATTGTAACACTGTGTGATGTTTGGAGCTAACATGGAGGTACGAGACAGAACACATGGTCTAACGTGAGAGAGAACACCATCTCTCTGACCAGGTTAGACAGGTTGTATTGTAACACTGTGTGATGTTTGGAGCTAACATGGAGGTACGAGACAGAACACATGGTCTAACGTGAGAGAGAACACCATCTAGAGGTTAGACAGGTTATATTGTTTTGAGCATCAATCTCAGGTCTGTAAATCCAGTGTGATAAAACCCCAGTGGGATTGTCTGATCATTGTTTAGTACCACTGTGACCTGTACGCTCTCGTCGGCTGGCCCTCGCTACATATTCGTCGCCAGACCCACTGGCTCCAGGTCATCTATAAGTCTCTGCTAGGTAAAGCTCCGCCTTATCTCAGCTCACTGGTCACCATAACAACACCCACCCGTAGCATGCGCTCCAGCAGGTCTATCTCACTGGTCATCCCCAAAAGCCAACACCTCCTTTGGCTGCCTTTCCTTCCAGTTCTCTGCTGCCAATGACTGGAATGAATTGCAAAAATCACTGAAGCTGGAGACTTATATTTCCCTCACTAACTTTAAACAGCAGCTATCTGATCAGCTAACTGATCGCTGCAGTTGTACATAGTCCATCTGTAAATAGCCCAGCCAATCTACCTACCTCATCCCCATATTGTTTTTATTTACTTTTCTGCTCTTTTGCACACCAGTATCTCTACTTGCACATCATCATCTGCTCATTTATCACTCCAGTGTTAATCTGCTAAATTGTAATTACTTCGCTACTATGGCCTATTTATTGCCTTACCTCCTCACGCCATTTGCACACACTGTATATAGACTTTCTTTTTTTCTATTGTGTTATTGACTGTACGCTTGTTTATTCCATGTGTAATTCTGTGTTGTTGTTTGTGTCGCACTGCTTTGCTTTATCTTGGCCAAGTCGCAGTTGTAAATGAGAACTTGTTCTCAACTAGTTAACCTGGTTAAATAAAGGTGAAATAAAAAAAAACAGAGGTGGTGTACATTAACGCTGTAAAACCCACAAGTACATCCTGGCATTTTAATATAACTTTATTGAATGATGCTCACTTCAGGAAATGTTTTAGTTTTTTCTGGGAGAGGTGGAAGTCTGAAGAGGACAGTATTGTATCTCTACAACAGTGGTGGGATAAAGGGAAAATCCAGATTCAACAATTCTGTAATCACTACACAAATGTCACCAGAGACATCGCCAGATCAATGACCGCCCTGGACTCTGAGCTAGAGGAACTACTGACGTTGGTTGAGACCACAGGAGAGAAGAGACCTTACTGAGGACCCTCAAGAGAAAAAATAGCTGCATTGGCAGACCTGCTGGTTATCAGAGCACATGGGAAATTGGTAAGAAGTACGTTTCAGGGAATCTCTGAAATGGATGCCTCGTGTACATTTTTCTTCTGGTTTTTCTTCGGGCCATGTTGGGAGAGGTTTGGCTAGCAGTAGTTAACAATAGTTTGACTGGAGGGTTACTACCGATAAGCTGCAGGAGGGCTGTCCTCACCCTACTGCCAAAAAAGGGCTACCATAGGGAGGTGAAGAACTGGAGGCCGGTGGCCTTAATGTGCACTGATTATAAGCTCCTGTCCAAGGCTTTGTCCACCAGGCTGAGGGAGGTGATGGGGCACATCATACACACGGACCAGTCCTACTGTGTTCCCGGCAGGCAGATAGGGGATAACATTTCCCTGATTCTGGATTTTTTGAGACGTCTCTAGGGCTATTGGGTTTGGATGCTGGTCTCATTTCAATTCATCAGGAAAAGGCATTTGACCGAGTTGAACATCAATACCTCTGTGGCCACTTTGGAGGCTTTTGGTTTCAGCTCTGGTTTTATTACCGTGATCAGGGTGATATACGGTGACATTGAAAGTTAACGGTGGCTTCAGTGCTCCTTTTTAAAAGCGTGTAGAGGTATTAGGCAGGGGTGTTCTTTGTCAGGAATGTTAAATGCCATCACTATAGAACCACTACTAAATACCTTTCAGAGGATATTCCTCCTAGTCGTCTCTCAGCCTATGCTGATGATGGAGTTATTTTTGTGAAAAATCAAGCAGAGGTGGATAGTTTGTGATCTCATGGTTGATCGGTTTAGGGGAATGGTCTGGAGGGATCATGGCTTTTCCAGGAGGCTGGAATGGTGTAAGGGAGGTTTTAAGTATATTGGAGTGTACCTCGGGGATGAGGGTACAGGGCGAACTCGGGGATGACGGTCACGCCCTGACCATAGAAAGCCTTTTTTATTCTCTATTTTGGTTAGAGGGGGGTGTTCCTATCTAGGGGGTTTTATTTCTATGTTGGCCTGGTATGGTTCCCAGTCAGAGGCAGCTGTTTATCGTTGTCTCTGATTAGTGATCATATTTAGGCAGCTATTTCCCTACTGTGTTTTGTGGGATCTTGTTTCTGTGAAGTTGCCTGTGAGCACTGGTTGAGGGGTCAGTAAACCAGAGGTGGGGCAACGGTACCAGACGGCAGGCAGGCTCAGGGTCAGGGGCAGGCATTGTGGTCAGGCAGGCGGGCTCAGTCAGGACAGGCAAGGGTCAAACCAGGAGGCAGAGAAAAGAGAGACTAGGGAAAAGCAGGAGCTGAGACACAAAACGCTGGTTGACTTGACAAACAAGACGAACTGGCAACAGACAAACAGAGAACACAGGTATAAATACACAGGGCATAATGGGGAAGATGGGCAACACCTGGAGGGGGTGGAGACAATCACAAAGACAGGTGAAACAGATCAGGGTGTGACAAAGTGTTTTGTATTTGTCAAAAGAGGAAAGGGGACAAGGTCTTGTACATCTTGCTAGTAGGGCTGCTGCTTTCCGGCTTCAGTTTATTCAAAGGTTGCTTTATGGACCGAAAAATGTTGCTTGGAGAGAGGTGGCAGGTCTGGTATTACAGAAGGTTGGGGGATTAGGATTAAAGAAGGCTTTATTTTTGGTTGATAGTAGCTAGATTTCTAGGGATGGAGTACCTATGTTTTACAGAGGCCTTCTTAGTGTTTGGAGTATAATGAAGGTGTCCAGACACACTAAGGCTGAGTCAGTGCATTGGCTGCTGGAGGAACCTCTGGTGTTTGGAGTATAATGAAGGTGTCCAGACACACTAAGGCTGAGTCAGTGCATTGGCTGCTGGAGGAACCTCTGGTGTTTGGAGTATAATGAAGGTGTCCAGACGCACTAAGGCTGAGTCAGTGCATTGGCTGCTGGAGGAACCTCTGGTGTTTGGAGTATAATGAAGGTGTCCAGACGCACTAAGGCTGAGTCAGTGCATTGGCTGCTGGAGGAACCTCTGGTGTTTGGGTCGTAATGAAGGTGTCCAGACGCACTAAGGCTGAGTCAGTACATTGGCTGCTGGAGGAACCTCTGGTGTTTGGAGTATAATGAAGGTGTCCAGACACACTAAGGCTGAGTCAGTACATTGGCTGCAGGAAGTACCAGTGACTCGGTCTATAAAAAAGTGGTCAGATGAAGCAGATGCTAAACTACAGGACTGTTTTGCTACAGACTGGAATATGTTCCGGGATTCTTCCGATGGCATTGAGGTGTACGCCACATCAGTCACTGGCTTTATTAATAAGTGCATTGAGGACGTCGTCCCCACAGTGACTGTACGTACATACCCCAACCAGAAGCCATGGATTACAGGCAACATTCACACTGAGCTGAAGGGTAGAGCTGCCGCTTTCAAGGGGCAGGACTCTAACCCGGTAACTTATAAGAAATCCCGCTATGCCCTCCGACGAACCATCAAACAGGAAAAGCACCAATACAGGGCTAAGATTGAATCGTACTACACCGGCTTGCAAACTATCACAGCTAACAAAGGCACAGCCGCGAGCTGCCCAGTGACACAAGCCTACCAGATGAGCTAAATCACTTCTACGCTCGCTTCGAGGCAACACTGAGGCATGCATGAGAGCATCAGCTGTTCCGGACGACTGTGTGATCACGCTCTCCGTAGCCAACGTGAGTAAGACCTTTAAACAGGCCAACATTCACAAGGCCGCGGGGCCAGACGGATTACCAGAACGTGTACTCCGAGCATGCGCTGACCAACTGGCAGGTGTCTTCACTGACATGTTCAACATGTCCCTGAATGAGTCTGTAATACCAACATGTTTCAAGCAGACCACCATAGTCTCTGTGCCCAAGAACACTAAGGCAACCTGCCTAAATGACTACAGACCCGTAGCACTCACGTCCGTAGCCATAAAGTGCTTCGAAAGGCTGGTCATGGCTCACATCAACACCATCATCCCAGAAACCCTAGACCCACTCCAATTTGCATACCGCCCAAACAGATCCACAGATGATGCAATCTCTATTGCACTCCACACTGCCCTTTCCCACCTGGACAAAAGGAACACCTACGTGAGAATGCTATTCATTGACTACAGCTCAGCGTTCAACACCATAGTACACTCAAATCTCATCACTAAGCTAAGGATCCTGGGACTAAACATCTCCTTCTGCAGCTGGATCCTGGACTTCCTGATAGGCCGCACCCAGATGGTGAGGGTAGGTAGCAACACATCTGCCACGCTGATCCTCAACACTGGAGCCCCTCAGGGGTGCGTGCTCAGTCCCCTCCTGTACTCCCTGTTCACCCACGGCTGCATGGCCAGGCATGACTCCAACACCATCATTCATTTTGCAGACGACACAACAGTGGTAGGCCTGATCAATGACGAGACAGCCTATGGGGAGGAAGTCAGAGACCTGGCCAGGTGGTGCCAGAATAACAACCTCTCCCTCAACATAATCAAGACAAAGGAGATGATTGTGGACTACACAAAAAGGAGGACTGAGCACGCCCTCATTGTCATCGACGGGGCTGTAGTGGAGCAGGTTGAGTGCTTCAAGTTCCTTGGTGTCCACATCAACAACAAACTAGAATGGTCCAAACACACCAAGACAGTCGTGAAGAGGGCACGGCAAAACCTATTCCCCCTCAGGAAACTAAAAGGATTTGGCATGGATCCTGAGATTCTCAAAAGGTTCTACGGCTGTAACATCGAGAGCATCCTGACTGGTTGCATCACCGCCTGGTACGGCAACTGCTCGGCATCCGACCGTAAGGCGCTACAGAGGGTAATGCGTACGGCCCAGTACATCACTGGGGCCAAGCTTCCTGCCATCCAGGACCTCTACACCGGGCGGTGTCAGAGGAAGGCCCTAAAAATTGTCAAAGACCCCAGCCACCCCAGTCATAGACTGTTCTCTCTACTACCGCATGGCAAGCGGTACCAGAGTGCCAAGTCTAGGACAAAAAGGCTTCTCAACAGTTTTTACCCCAAAGCCATAAGACTCCTGAACAGGTAATTAAATGACTACCCAGACTATTTGCATTGTGTGCCCCCCCAACCCATCTTTTACGCTGCTGCTACTCTCTGTTTATCATATATGCATAGTCACTTTAACTATACATTCGTGTGCATACTACCTCAATTGGCCCGACTAACCGTGTCTGTATGTAGCCTCTCTACTGTATATAGCATCTCTACTGTATATAGCCTCTCTACTGTATATAGCCTCACTACTGTATGTAGCCTCTTTACTGTATATAGCCTCTCTACTGTATATAGCCTCTCTACTGTATATAGCCTCTCTACTGTATATAGCCTCACTACTGTATATAGCCTCTCTACTGTATGTAGCCTCTCTACTGTTATTTTCACTGTCTTTTTACTGTTGTTTTTATTTCTTCACCTAATGGCTATTTTTTACTTAAAAATTGCACTGTTTGTTAGGGCCTGTAAGTAAGCATTTCACTGTAAGGTCTACTACACCTGTTGTATTCGGCGCACGTGACAAATACACTTTGATTTGTTCACAACTTTGACATCAGCATACCGCTCGCCCACACAACGATACAGTACAGTACAGTTGAAACCGGGATTCATCCGTGAAGAGCACACTTCTCCAGCGTTGCCAGTGGCCGTCGAAGGTGAGCATTTGCCCACTGAAGTCAGTTACGAAGCCGATCTGTAGTCAGGTCAAGACTCTGGTGAGGACAACGAGCTGACAGGTGAGCTTCCCTGAGACGGTTTCTGACAGTTTGTGGAGAAATTCTCCCGGTTGTGTGCGAGGCTGGTCTCAGAAGAAGCCAGATGTGGAGGTCCTGGGCTGGGGGGGGTTACACGTGGTCTGCGGTTGTAAGGCCGGTTGGACGTACTGCCAAATTCTCTAAAATTATGTTGGAGGCGGCTTATGGTAGAGAAATTAACATTCAATTATCTGGCAACAGCTCTGGTGGACATTCCTGCAGTCAGCATGCCAATTGCACGCTCTCCCAAAAAAACGTAGACAAATCTGTGTCATTGTGTTTTGTGACAATACTCCACATTTTAGAGTGGCCTTTTACTGTCCCCAGCACAAGGTGCACCTGTGTAATGATCATGCTGTTTAATCAGCATCTTGATATGCCACACCTGTCAGGTGGATGGGTTCTCTTGGAAAAGGAGAAATGCTCACTAACAGGGATGGAAACTAATTTGTTCACAATATTTTATAGTAACAACATTTCTTCCATTTCTGCTCATGAAACATTGGACCAACATGTTGCGTTATAATTTTGTAGAGTAATATAGTATATGGCATTTAGAAGATATATTTAATCCAAAGGGACTTTCATGCATACATTTTATGTATTGGGGGGGGGGGGGGGGCAGCAGGAATCGAACCTACGATTCTTAGCATTTGCAAGCATCATGCTCTACTGTCCGTGCCAAAATGAGATCATTTCTCACCTCGTAGTCGGGCAGCAGATCGTCTTCGTCCTCTAGGCTGTAGAAGACAGAGTGAAGGTCCTGTTGGCTCTCTGCAAACAGTTTCCTCTCCAGCGGTGACTCGGGGTAGATGTCCACAAACGTGGTCTCCAAGTAGTCCTTGTTCCCCAGGCCCGTGGCATCAGGGTGGCCCCAGAGAGGAGCCGGTGGGTACAGGGTCTCCAGAGTGCTGGGGAGGGAGCAAGGGTCTAACAGCTGCTGCTGGACCTGCTGGTGTCCGAGCTCCCCTGGTCCATGTTCTCCTGCCCCCCCGCAGTACACCCTCCAGCCCAGCGGCAGTGTCTTATCCTCCTCACACCTCATCAGGACACCGTTGAACAGGCGGGTAGTACCCAGGCCTCGGGGATCTGCCTTGGGGCTCTCCTTTCCTAGGAGAGGGTGCTCTAGTTCGTCCAGACTCTCCATCCCTCTCTCTCTCTCTCTCTCCGGTCTGTTCTGGTAGATAGCTAACGCAGCCGATAACCTGGCCGGGAAGGAAGCCACCACATCAACCAATCAGTGGTCTGGAAATCGATCTTGCAGATAAAAAAGAGAACGCGTCCCTGAAAGGTGTTCTTTTGGATTTAAGAGAAATCTGCCGCTGCCTCGCTGGCTTTAGGAGTACACTGGTAATCCATGTTCAATCCAATTAGTTTCAATGGGTCTCTTATTACATTTCTCAAACCGATAGAGAGAAGCACAAATCATGATGGTATCCTTAGTCCCCAGACCTCTTCTCTGTGTTGGGTTCTGTTGTGTTGGGTTCTGTTGTTGTGTTCTGTTGTTGTGTTCTGTTGTGTTGGGTTCTGTTGTTGTGTTCTGTTGTGTTGGGTTCTGTTGTTGTGTTCTGTTGTCTTGGGTTCTGTTGTGTTGTGTTCTGTTGTTGTGTTCTGTTGTGTTGGGTTCTGTTGTGTTCTGTTGTATTATCTTGTGTTGGGTTCTGTTGTGTTGGGTTCTCTTGTGTTCTCTTGTGTTGTGTTCTGTTGTGTTCTGTCAGGTTGTGTTCTGTTGGGTTCTGTTGTGTTGGGTTGTGTTCTGTTGTGTTGTGTTGTGTTCTGTTGGGTTCTGTTGTGTTGGGTTCTGTTGTGTTCTGTTGTGTTGTGTTCTGTTGGGTTCTGTTGGGTTCTGTTGTGTTGGGTTCTGTTGTGTTCTGTTGGGTTCTGTTGTGTTGTGTTCTCTTGTGTTGTGTTCTCTTGTGTTAGGTTCTGTTCTGTTGGGTTCTGTTGTGTTGAAGATCTTCTCTCCTCTTTTTCTGTTCACACGTCAGATATGATTTGTTCCAGGGGCTGGTGGATCACGGGCCCTTGTCTCTCCTCTCACACGATGCAGTGTGTATACGGTCATGAATATGCTATTGTTGCTCTGTCTCATATAACACTCTGAACATGGACTACCTTGATTAATATAGCGACAGAGGACATGGGAAATATTGGGACAAGGTTTTAAAGCCTGAATTCCATTTCCCTATAATTGTCAAACGTCAAGACTTAATAATCCTCACAAAGCAGCATGGACAATGCTGTGGAGGCTTATACACATGTTATTTTCTTCCTGTGTAAAAACCTGGATGAATGAAAAGACAAGGACTTGAAGGTCTAGAAATAAGCGGAGAGAGAAAATAACTATAAAATAAGTATTTTCAAGCGGTCATTGTGGGTTTTTCTGTTTTTAGCTGCATTCAGGTGTATTGTATTCCGGTGTATTGTATTCCGGTGTATTCCGGTGTATTGTATTCCAGTGTATTCCGGTGTATTGAGCAGAGGGACCACGACCAGTCGTCCGTCCTCGGGACACCAGGCCAGTCAGAACACCCTTGTCTTGTGTTGACGGTTAGAAAGGGTCCAGAACTAGGGCTGTCCTCCACGGCTGTCCTCTAGGGCTGTCCTCTAGGGCTGTCCTCTAGGGCTGTCCTCCACGGCTGTCCTCTAGGGCTGTCCTCTAGGGCTGTCTTCCAGGGCTGTCCTCCAGGGGCTGTCCTCCAGGGCTGTCCTCCACGGCTGTCCGGGGGTGGTAATGGAGGTCCCGGCTATTGATTTATTGGCTGTGTGTTTCGCTGCTCGCTGCTCGCTGCTCGCTGCTCGTCCACAGCTACGCATGTAGGACAGGAGTACTCCTGAGGGACATGTATCTGCCACCTCGCTGCTCCTCTGTGACCAGGGTCCCGTTCAGTAAAGCCAAAGGGAAGGAGTCGGTCGGTCGGTCAGCCAGCCAGTCGTTTTGGTGGGTCGCCTTATAGTCCTCTGTCGACGAGGTGCAGCTCTGCCAACAAAGGGAACAAGGTCACAGATTTAGAACATTTTTTAGCCTCCTCAGTTTCTAACACTTTGTCTCTGCACACACTGTGTTCTGTCTCGATAGGAGTCGTAGTGTAATATATTCTGAGTGAATGGTTCGGTGGTGCCAAACAGGTTCGTACCCTTGTGTCTTATAGTGTCACAGTCTATTTTTGGGGGGGAGTGAGTCGGAGAGATGCCATGATGCTAGGTGGCCAGGTGCTGTCAGTGTTAAAGACCAGATGTTTACGGTTTACAAGGATTTTCAACCAAATTTTCAATTTCCTCTGACATTTTTTTGTTGTTGATGTGGAGACTCCGCTCAAGCGTTTATTTTACCTCGTAACTACGTTAGGTTAGTGAAAAGGTATCCTCGTTCTATTTCAACAGCAGCCTACGAACCGACAGCGACGGAAAATCAGGACCCAAGAGCCACTTCAAATAGCCCTCAGTGATGCAGCAGGATGGGCCTCCCGAGTGGCGCAGCGGTCTAAGGCACTGTGTGGCTAGTGCTAGAGGTGGCACTTCAGACCTGGGTTCGATCCCGGGCTGTGTCAGAGCCGGCCGTGACTGGGAGATCCATGAGGCGGCACACAATTGGCCCAGGGTCGTCCGGGTTAAAGGAGGGTTTGGCTGGCCGGGATTTCCTTGTCCCATCGCTCGTTTTGGAGCCTGCAAGCTGATTTCGGTCGCCAGCTTGACGGTGTTTCCACCGGTGTGGCTGGTTTCCGGGTTTAGCGAGCAGTGTGTCAAGAAGCAGTGCGGCTTGGCACGGTCGTGTTTCGGAGGACACATGGCTCTCGACCTTCGCCTCTCCCGAGTCCGTAGGGGAGTTGCAGCGATGGGACAAGACTGTAACTACCAATTGGGGAGAAAAAGGAGGTCAGCAGGAAGGACAGACTCAAACTACAGGGCCAGACAGTGCTCAGTATCTCAAGCAGCTGGATCACTCCACAGTCACACATTAAGTTAGGGGAATAACTCTGGGCCCTAGTGACATGGTTTAGGGGAATAACTCTGGGCCCTAGTGACATGGTTTAGGGGATTAACTCTGGGTGCCCTAATGACATGGTTTAGGGGAATAACTCTGGGCCCTAGTGACATGGTTTAGGGGATTAACTCTGGGTGCCCTAATGACATGGTTTAGGGGAATAACTCTGGGCCCTAGTGACATGGTTTAGGGGAATAACTCTGGGGGCCCTAATGACATGGTTTAGGGGAATAACTCTGGGCCCTAGTGACATGGTTTCTATGTAGTTTCTGAGGGCCTGTCTCTTTCAGGCAGGGTCCAGGGTCACATGGTTTCAGAGAAGGTATGTCTCTCTCTCTCTTTCGTGTGTGTGTGTGTGTGTGTGTGTGTGTGTGTGTGTGTGTGTGTGTGTGTGTGTGTGTGTGTGTGTGTGTGTGTGTGTGTGTGTGTGTGTGTGTGTGTGTGTGTGTGAAATGCTCTCAGGTATCTGCTGTCTCATCATCACAACGCCAGGACACACAGTCAGCCGCTTTGCCTGTCCCACACACACACACACACACACACACACACGCACACACACGCACGCACGCACGCACGCACACACACACACACACACACACACACACACACACACACACACACACACACACACACACACACACACACACACACACACACACACACACACACACACACACACACACACACCTCTCAGAGTTTCACAGCCAGGCCGGGCTGACAGACAGAGAACAATGGGACTGAGTCCCAAAAGTCACCCTGTTCCCTATGTAGTGCACTCCCTCAGGGCAAGTTTACTATGTAGGGAATAGTGTGCTGTTTGGGGCAGCCCCATGTTTACCCCGGGCGTGTTCCCTTTTAGGGAAGTGTGGCAGGAGCAAGGCTGAGATGTCACCTCCCTCTAAATCAAATCAAATTGTATTTGTCACATGCTTGGTAAACCACAGGTGTAGACTAACAGTGGAGTGTTAAGCCCTTTCCCAACAACGTAGAGAGAAACCACAGGTGTAGACTAACAGTGGAGTGTTAAGCCCTTTCCCAACAACGTAGAGAGAAACCACAGGTGTAGACTAACAGTGGAGTGTTAACTTACAGGCTCTTTCCCAACAACGTAGAGAGAAACCACAGGTGTAGACTAACAGTGGAGTGTTAAGCCCTTTCCCAACAACGTAGAGAGAAACCACAGGTGTAGACTAACAGTGGAGTGTTAAGCCCTTTCCCAACAACGTAGAGAGAAACCACAGGTGTTGACTAACAGTGGAGTGTTAAGCCCTTTCCCAACAACGTAGAGAGAAACCACAGGTGTAGACTAACAGTGGAGTGTTAAGCCCTTTCCCAACAACGTAGAGAGAAACCACAGGTGTTGACTAACAGTGGAGTGTTAAGCCCTTTCCCAACAACGTAGAGAGAAACCACAGGTGTTGACTAACAGTGGAGTGTTAAGCCCTTTCCCAACAACGTAGAGAGAAACCACAGGTGTTGACTAACAGTGGAGTGTGTGAGAGAGAAAGAAAGTAGAGAAATAATAGAAAAATAACACAAGGAATAAATCCACAATGAGTAACAATAACATGGTTATATACAGGAAGTACCAGGTAGTAACATGGTTATAAACAGGAAGTACCAGGTAGTAACATGGTTATATACAGGAAGTATACAGGGAGTACCAGGTAATAACATGGTTATATACAGGAAGTACCAGGTAGTAACATGGTTATAAACAGGAAGTACCAGGTAGTAACATGGTTATATACAGGAAGTATACAGGGAGTACCAGGTAATAACATGGTTATATACAGGAAGTACCAGGTAGTAACATGGTTATAAACAGGAAGTACCAGGTAGTAACATGGTTATATACAGGAAGTATACAGGGAGTACCAGGTAATAACATGGTTATATACAGGAGTACCAGGTAAAAACATGGTTATATACAGGAGTACCAGGTAATAACATGGTTATATACAGGAGTACCAGGTAATAACATGGTTATATACAGGAAGTACCAGGTAGTAACATGGTTATAAACAGGAAGTACCAGGTAGTAACATGGTTATAAACAGGAAGTATACAGGGAGTACCAGGTAAAAACATGGTTATATACAGGAGTACCAGGTAATAACATGGTTATATACAGGAAGTACCAGGTAATAACATGGTTATATACAGGAGTACCAGGTAATAACATGGTTATATACAGGAGTACCAGGTAAAAACATGGTTATATACAGGGAGTACCAGGTAATAACATGGTTATATACAGGAGTACCAGGTAATAACATGGCTATATACAGGAAGTACCAGGTAATAACATGGTTATATACAGGAAGTACCAGGTAATAACATGGCTATATACAGGAAGTACCAGGTAATAACTTGGTTATATACAGGGAGTACCAGGTAAAAACATGGTTATATACAGGAGTACCAGGTAATAACATGGTTATATACAGGAGTACCAGGTAGTAACATGGTTATATACAGGAGTACCAGGTAAAAACATGGTTATATACAGGAGTACCAGGTAATAACATGGCTATATACAGGAGTACCAGGTAATAACATGGCTATATACAGGAAGTACCAGTTAATAACATGGTTATATACAGGGAGTACCAGGTAAAAACATGGTTATATACAGGAGTACCAGGTAATAACAGGTAATTACCAGGTAATAACATGGCTATATACAGGAAGTACCAGGTAATAACATGGTTAAGGTCTAAGGTCTTCGAAAGCCAAGTCAACAAACAGATTACCGACCATTTCGAATCCCACCACACCTTCTCCGCAATGCAATCTGGTTTCAGAGCTGGTCATGGGTGCACCTCAGCCACGCTCAAGGTCATAAACGATATCGTAACCGCCATCGATAGGAAACAATACTGTGCAGCCGTATTCATTGACCTGGCCAAGGCCTTTGACTCTGTCAATCACCACATCCTCATTGGCAGACTCGACAGCCTTGGTTTCTCTAATGATTGCCTCGCCTGGTTCACCAACTACTTCTCTGATCGAGTTCAGTGTGTCAAATCGGAGGGTCTGTTGTCCAGGCCTCTGGCAGTCTCTATGGGGGTGCCACAGGGTTCAATTCTTGGACCGACTCTCTTCTCTGTTTACATCAATGATGTCGCTCTTGCTGCTGGTGATTCTCTGATCCACCTCTACGCAGACGACACTATTCTGTATACTTCTGGCCCTTCTTTTGACACTGTGTTAACAACCCTCCAGGCGAGCTTCAATGCCATACAACTCTCCTTCCGTGGCCTCCAACTGCTCTTAAATACAAGTAAAACCAAATGCATGCTCTTCAACCGATCGCTGCCTGCTCCTGCCCGCCTGTCCAACATCACTACTTTGGACGGCTCTGACTTAGAATATGTGGACACCTACAAATACCTAGGTGTCTGGTTAGACTGCAAACTCTCCTTCCAGACTCACATCAAACATCTCCTATCCAAAGTCAAATCTAGAATTGGCTTCCTATTCCGCAACAAAGCATCCTTTACTCATGCTGCCAAACATACCCTTGTAAAACTGACCATCCTACCAATCCTCGACTTCGGTGATGTCATTTACAAAATAGCCTCCAAAACCCTACTCAATAAATTGGATGCAGTCTATCACAGTGCCATCCGTTTTGTCACCAAAGCCCCATATACTACCCACCACTGCGACCTGTACACTCTCGTTGGCTGGCCCTCGCTTCATACTCGTCGCCAAACCCACTGGTTCCAGGTCATCTACAAGACCCTGCTAGGTAAAGTCCCCCCTTATCTCAGCTCGCTGGTCACCATAGCAGCACCTACCTGTAGCACGCGCTCCAGCAGGTATATCTCTCTAGTCACCCCCAAAACCAATTCTTCCTTTGGACGCCTCTCCTTCCAGTTCTCTGCTGCCAATGACTGGAACGAACTACAAAAATCTCTGAAACTGGAAACACCTATCTCCCTCACTAGCTTTAAGCACCAGCTGTCAGAGCAGCTCATAGATTACTGCACCTGTATATAACCCATCTACAATTTAGCCCAAACAACTACCTCTTTACCTACTGTATTTATTTATTAATTTATTTTGCTCCTTTGCACCCCTTTATTTCTGTCTCTACTTTGCACTTTCTTCCACCGCAAACCAACCATTCCATTGTTTTTTTAGTTTTTATTTTACGTGCTGTGTTGTACTCACTTCGCCTCCATGGCCTTTTATATTTTTATTTATTTATACATATATTTGTTTGCCTTCACCTCCCTTATCTCACCTCACTTGCTCACATTGTATATAGACTTATTTTTTTTTTTTTTCACTGTATTATTGACTATATGTTGTTTTACTCCATGTGTAACTATGTGTTGTTGTATGTGTCGAACTGCTTTGCTTTATCTTGGCCAGGTCGCAATTGTAAATGAGAACGTGTTCTCAATTTGCCTACCTGGTTAAATAAAGGTTAAATAAAATAAATAAATAAATAAATAAAAAAATAAATAAATTATATACAGGAAGTACCAGGTAATAACATGGTTACAAACAGGAAGTATACAGGGAGTACCAGGTAAAAACATGGTTATATACAGGAGTACCAGGTAATAACATGGTTATATACAGGAAGTACCAGGTAATAACATGGTTATATACAGGAGTACCAGGTAATAACATGGCTATATACAGGGAGTACCAGGTATTAACATGGTTATATACAGGGAGTACCAGGTAAAAACATGGTTATATACAGGAGTACCAGGTAATAACATGGTTATATACAGGAAGTACCAGGTAATAACATGGTTATATACAGGGGGTACCAGGTAATAACTTGGTTATATACAGGGAGTACCAGGTAATAACTTGGTTATATACAGGAGTACCAGGTAATAACATGGTTATATACAGGGGGTACCAGGTAATAACATGGTTATATACAGGAAGTACCAGGTAATATCTTGGCTGTATACAGGAAGTACCAGGTAATAACATTACTATATACAGGAAGTACCAGGTAATAACTTGGTTATATACAGGAAGTACCAGGTAATATCATGGTTATATACAGGAAGTACCCTTTGCCTTGATGACAGCTTTGCACAAGAATCTCAAATATAAAATAGCATTAGATTTGTTTAACACTTTTTTGGTTACTACATGATTCCATATGTGTTATTTCATAGTTTTGATGTCTTCACTATTATTCTACAATGTAGAAAATAGTAAAAATAAAGAAAAACCCTTGAATGAGTAGATGTGTCCAAATCTTTGACTGGTACCTGTATTGTCTCTACCTTCTTGCTCTTCGTGTTGTTGTCTTTGCCCCAATAATGTTTGTACCGTGTTTTGTGCTGTTACCATGTTGTTGTCATGTTGTGTTGCTACCATGCTGTGTTGTCATGTGTTGCTGCCATGCTATGTTGTTGTCTTAGGTCTCTCTTTATGTAGTGTTGTGGAGTCTCTCTTGTTGTGTTGTGTGTTTTGTCCTATATTTATATTTTATTTTGTATTTTTAATCCCCCGTCCCTGCAGGAAGCCTTTTGGTACGCCCTCATTGTAAATAAGAATTTGTTCTTGACTGACTTGCCTAGTTAAATAAATGTTAAATAAAATACAAAAATGAAATATGAATACCAAGTACACAATATGACCAAAAGTATGTGGACACCTGCTTGTCGAACATCTCATTCCAAAATCACAGGCATTAATATGGAGTTGGTTTCCCCCCCTTTGCTGCTATAACAGCCTCTACTCTTCTGGGAAGACTTTCCACTAGATGTTGGAACATTGCTGTGGGGACTTGCTTCCATTCAGCCACAAGAGCATTAGTGAGGTCAGGCACTGATGTTGGGTGATTAGGCCTGGCTCGCAGTTGCCGTTCCAATTCATCCCAAAGGTGTTCGATGGGGTTGAGGTCAGGACTCTGTGCAGGCCAGTCAAGTTCTTCCACAACGATATCGACAAACCATTTCTGTGTGGACCTCGCTTTGTGCACGGGGGCATTGTCATGCTGAAACAGGAAAGGACCTTCCCCAAACTGTTGCCACTAAGTTGGAAGCACAGAATCATCTAGAATGTCATTGTATGTTGTAGCGTTAAGATTTCCCTTCACTGGATCTAAGGGGCCCGAACCATGAAAAACAGCCCCAGACCATTATACCTCCTCCACCAAACTTTACAGTTGGCACTGTGCATCCCGGGCAGGTAGCGTTCTCTTGGCATCAGCCAAACCCAGATTTGTCTGTCGGACTGCCAGATAGTGAAGCGCGATTCATCACTCCAGAGAACGCGTTTCCACTGCTCCAGAGTCCAATAGC
>NC_092107.1:50344702-50367202 GCF_045679555.1 Salvelinus alpinus | reverse complement strand
AAAGCTGAGGAGAAGATAAAGGACAGCGGAGGAGAGAAAGAGTCCCGTGTCTCAGTCACACACTTCAGCGTAAACAGCCACTCTGCAGACTGTGTCCGTGTGTGTGTGTGTGTGTGTGTGTGTGTGTGTGTGTGTGTGTGTGTGTGTGTGTGTGTGTGTGTGTGTGTGTGTGTGTGTGTGTGTGTGTGTGTGTGTGTGTGTGTGTGTGTGTGTGTGTGTGTGTGTGTGTGTGTGTCTGTGTGTGTGTGTGTGTGTGTGTGTGTCAGCGTAAAGATATGTGTAAAGGTTCTGATGCGAGTGAGTGAGTCCGAGTGGATTCCCTTACCCAGGGTTCAGAGCAGCCGGTCATAGAGAACAGTAGAGCTGATGTTTTCCACACAGACGTACCAACCACTGTCCGATATACAGACTAGATACCTCAGCAGCTTCCTCTTCCTCCTTCCTCTTCCTCTTCCTTCAGTAAGTTCCAGTATGTTCCCCCTCCTGTCTTCTCCAGCTCTCTCTCCCTCCCCCCGTGTGTGGTGGTGACAGGCGACGGAGCGTTTCTTTAATCCATTTAAAGCAAGGTATTTATACCACCAAAGCACTTCAAGTTGTCTCCTGCAAGACTCAGCTATTTCTGTGACTTTCAAACTACAGTACAGAAGAAACAGCTCTCTGCCTCCTACACGTCCCCTCTCTCTCTCTCTCTCTCTCTCTCTCCTTTTGCCGTTTCTCAGCTGTGCTACCTTATCAGAGCACCATCTCTGTGTCTTAAAGCCTGTCGGGTATCTGTACACTGTGAGCCTGTTATAGTGGAACATATTCCTCTTTCTCCCTCTGTCCCTGTCTCTCTCCACCCCCTCTCTCCCTGTCTCTCTCCACCCCCTCTCTCCCTGTCTCTCTCCACCCCCTCTCTCCCTGTCTCTCTCTACCCCCTCTCGCCCTGTCTCTCTCGACCCCCTCTCTCCCTGTCTCTCTCCATCCTCTCTCCCTGTCTCTCTCCACCCTCTCTCTCCCTGTCTCTCTCCCTGTCTCTCTCCACCCTCTCTCTCCCTGTCTCTCTCCCTGTCTCTCTCCACCCTCTCTCTCCCTGTCTTTCTCCATCCTCTCTCCCTGTCTCTCTCTACCCCCTCTCTCCCTGTCGCTCTCCCTGTCTCTCTTCACCCTCTCTCTCCCTGTCTTTCTCCATCCTCTCTCCCTGTCTCTCTCCACCCTCTCTCTCCCTGTCTCTCTCTACCCCCTCTCTCCCTGTCTCTCTCCCTGTCTCTCTCCACCCTCTCTCTCCCTGTCTCTCTCCATCCTCTCTCCCTGTCTCTCTCCACCCTCTCTCTCCCTGTCTCTCTCCCTGTCTCTCTCCATGTCTCTCTCCACCCTCTCTCTCCCTGTCCGTCTCCACCCTCCCTCCCTGTCTTTCTCCATCCTCTCTCCCTGTCTCTCTCCTCCCTCTCTCTCCCTGTCTCTCTCCATGTCTCTCTCCACCCTCTCTCTCCATGTCTCTCTCCACCCTCCCTCCCTGTCTCTCTCCATCCTCTCTACCTGTCTCTCTCCACCCTCTCTCTCCCTGTCTCTCTCTCTGTCTCTCTCCTCCCTCCATCACTATCTCCCTCTTGCTCACATTTTATGTATCTCATATCTACATTCAGAAAGTATTCAGACCCCTAGACCTTCCACATTTTGTTACGCTACGGCCTTATTCTAAAATAGATTAAATAGTTTTTTTTCTTCATCAATCTACACATAATATGTTTTTAGACATACAAAACGAAAATATCACATTTACATAAGTATTCAGACCCTTTACTCAGTACTTTGTTGTGTGTGTGTGTGTGTGTGTGTGTGTGTGTGTGTGTGTGTGTGTGTGTGTGTGTGTGTGTGTGTGTGTGTGTGTGTGTGTGTGTGTGTGTGTGTGTGTGTGTGTGTGTGTGTGTGTGTGTGTGTGTGTGTGTGTGTGTGTGTGTGTGTGTGTGCGATTACAGCCTTGAGTCTTCTTGGGTATGACGCTACAAGCTCGACACACCTGTATTTGGGGAGTTTCTCCCATTCTTCTCTGCAGATCCTCTCAAGCTCTGTCAGGTTGGATGGGGAGCGTCGCTGCACAGATATTTTCAGGTCTCTCCAGAGATGTTCGATCGGGTTCAAGTCCGGGCTCTGGTTGGGCCACTCAAAGACATTCCGAGACTTGTCCCAAAGCCACTCCTGCGTTGTCTTGTCTGTGTGCTTAGGGTCGTTGTCCTGTTGGAAGGTGAACCTTCACCCCAGTCTGAGGTCCAGAGCGAGCAGGTTTTCATCAAGGATCTCTCTGTACTTTGCTCCATTCATCTTTCCCTCGATCCTGACTAGTCTCCCAGTCCCTGCCGCTGAAAAACATCCCCACAACATGATGCTGCCACCACCATGCTTCACCGTAGGGATGGTGCCAGGTTTCCTCCAGACGTGATGCTTGGCATTCAGGCCAAAGAGTTCATTCTTGGGTTCATCAGACCAGAGAATCTTGTTTCTCATGGTATGAGAGGCCTTTAGGTGCCTTTTGGCAAACTCCAAGTGGGCTGTCATGTGCCTTTTACTGAGGAGTGGCTTCCGTCTGGCCACTCTACCATAAAGGCCTGATTGGTGGAGTGCTGCAGAGAATGTTGTCCTTCTGGAAGGTTCTCAAATCTCCACAGAGGAACTCCGGAGCTCTGTCCGTAGGGTTCTTGGTCCCATCTTTGATCAAGGCCCTTCTCCCCCGATTGCTCAGTTTGGCTGGGCGGCCAGCTCTAGGAAGAGTCTTAGTGGTTCCAAACTTCTTCCATTTCAGAATGATGGAGGCCACTGTGTTCTTGTGGACCTTCAATGCTGCAGAAATGTTTTGGTACCCTTCCCCAGATCTGTGACTCGACACAATCCTGTCTCGGAGCTCTACGGGCAATTCCTTCGACATCATGGCTTGGTTTCTGCTCTGACATGCACTGTCAACTGTGGGACCTTTATATAGACAGGTGTGTGCCTTTCCAAATCATGTCCAATCCATTGAATATACCAATAATACTTACATATTACAAAGCTTACTCTCTCTCTCTCTCCTCTCTCGCTCTCTCTCTCTCCTCTTTCAATTTAAGGGCTTTATTGGCATGGGGAAACATGTGTTAACATTGCCAAAGCAAGTGAAGTAGATAATATACAAAAGTGAAATAAACAATAAAAATAAACAGTAAACATTACACATACAGAAGTTCCAAAATAATAAAGACATTACAAATGTCATATTATATATTGTAATGATGTACAAATGGTTAAAGTACAAAAGGGAAAATAAATAAGCATAAATATGGGTTATATTTACAATGCTGTTTGTTCTTCACTGGTTGACCTTTCTCTCTCTCTCTCTCCTCTCCTCTTTCTCTCTCTGTCTCTCTCTCTCTCTGTCTCTCTCTCTCTCTGTCTCTCTGTCTCTCTCTCTCTCTCTCTCTCTCTCTCTCTCTCTCTCTCTCTCTCTCTCTCTCTCTCTCTCTCTCCTCTTTCTCTCTCTCCTCTGTCTTTGCCGTGAGGTATGTTGATAGTGGTGCCATAGAGTCCAGGCTCAGCTCTCAACTCTCAGCTCTCAGCTCTCAACTCTCTGTCCTAGGGTTGGAAAGTTCTGGGAACGTTCAATAAATTCCCTGGTTTTCCCTAAATCCCGATTGGAGGATTCCTGGAATCAGGAGGGAAGAACTAGGACTTGGGGAAAACCAGGTAATTCTTTGAAAGTTTCTAGAATTTTGCCCAACCCATAATCCATACTAATCACATCAAATCAAATCAAATCAAATCAAACCAAACTTTATTTATGGAGCACATTTCTTCCAACAAATGCATTTGAAGATGTTTAACACATCAAAGCATACAAGGTGAGAAAGATAAAACACAAATCGTTTCTATGGAAATAAAAAAAAACTCGAGATACACAAGATTAAAAATGAAGAATTAAGAGCTAAAATAGTTAAAACAACAAAGCGTCTGTTATTTCCGGTTGAGACTCTGGGCATACTGCTGCCCTCTGTGAGACTCTGGGCATACTGCTGCCCTCTGTGAGACTCTGGGCATACTGCTGCCCTCTGTGAGACTCTGGGCATACCGCTGCCCTCTGTGAGACTCTGGGCATACCGCTGCCCTCTGTGAGACTCTGGGCATACTGCTGCCCTCTGTGAGACTCTGGGCATACCGCTGCCCTCTGTGAGACTCTGGGCATACCGCTGCCCTCTGTGAGACTCTGGGCATACTGCTGCCCTCTGTGAGACTCTGGGCATACCGCTGCCCTCTGTGAGACTCTGGGCATACTGCTGCCCTCTGTGAGACTCTGGGCATACTGCTGCCCTCTGTGAGACTCTGGGCATACTGCTGCCCTCTGTGAGACTCTGGGCATACTGCTGCCCTCTGTGAGACTCTGGGCATACCGCTGCCCTCTGTGAGACTCTGGGCATACCGCTGCCCTCTGTGAGACTCTGGGCATACTGCTGCCCTCTGTGAGACTCTGGGCATACCACTGCCCTCTGTGAGACTCTGGGCATACTGCTGCCCTCTGTGAGACTCTGGGCATACCGCTGCCCTCTGTGAGACTCTGGGCATACCGCTGCCCTCTGTGAGACTCTGGGCATACCGCTGCCCTCTGTGAGACTCTGGGCATACCGCTGCCCTCTGTGAGACTCTGGGCATACCGCTGCCCTCTGTGAGACTCTGGGCATACCGCTGCCCTCTGTGAGACTCTGGGCATACCGCTGCCCTCTGTGAGACTCTGGGCATACTGCTGCCCTCTGTGAGACTCTGGGCATACTGTTGCCCTCTGTGAGACTCTGGGCATACTGCTGCCCTCTGTGAGACTCTGGGCATACTGTTGCCTTCTGTGAGACTCTGGGCATACCGCTGCCCTCTGTGAGACTCTGGGCATACTGCTGCCCTCTGTGAGACTCTGGGCATACCGCTGCCCTCTGTGAGACTCTGGGCATACTGCTGCCCTTTGTGAGACTCTGGGCATACTGCTGCCCTCTGTGAGACTCTGGGCATACTGCTGCCCTTTGTGAGACTCTGGGCATACTGCTGCCCTCAGTGAGACTCTGGGCATACTGCTGCCCTCTGTGAGACTCTGGGCATACTGCTGCCCTCTGTGAGACTCTGGGCATACTGCTGCCCTTTGTGAGACTCTGGGCATACTGCTGCCCTCTGTGAGACTCTGGGCATACTGCTGCCCTCTGTGAGACTCTGGGCATACTGCTGCTGGGGGAGTGTGGAAGGAGACAGAGGTAGTAGAGAGAGAGTGGAAGGCGAGAGGTACTAGAGAGAGAGAGGGAGAGAGAGAGTGTGGGAGAGATAGAGAGGGAGAGAGAGAGAGTGGAAGGCGAGAGGTATTAGAGAGAGAGAGAGGGAGAGATAAACATACAGCATTAAAAAAATCCATGTACACAAACAACAAGCGTGCGGTTAAAATTGGCAAAAAACAAACAGATTTCTTTCCACAGGGCCGTGGGGTGAGACAGGGATGCAGCTTAAGCCCCACCCTCTTCAACATACATATCAACGAATTGGCGCAGGCACTAGAACAGTCTGCAGCACCTGGCCTCACCCTACTAGAATCTGAAGTCAAATGTCTACTGTTTGCTGATGATCTGGTGCTTCTGTCACCAACCAAGGAGGGCCTAGAGCAGCACCTAGATCTTCTGCACAGATTCTGTCAGACTTGGGCCCTGACAGCAAATCTCAGTAAGACCAAAATAATGGTGTTCCAAAAAAGGTCCAGTTGCCAGGAACACAAATACAAATTCCATCTAGACATCGTTGCCCTAGAGCACACAAAAAACTATACATACAGTACCGGTCAAAAGTTTGGACACACCTACTCATTCCAGGGTTTTTCTTTATTTTTTACTATTTTCTACATTGTAGTATAATAGTGAAGACATCAAAACTATGAAATAACACACATGGAATCATGTAGTAACCAAAAAAGTGTTAAACAAATCAAAATATATTTTATATTTGAGATTCTTCAAAGTAGCCATCCTTTTCATTGATGACAGCTTTGCACACTCTTGGTATTCTCTCAACCAGCTTCATGAGGTAGTCACCTGGAATGCATTTCAATTAACAGGTGTGCCTTGTTAAAAGTTAATTTGTGGAATTTCTTTCCTTCTTAATGTGTTTGAGCCAATCAGTGCTGTTGTGACAAGGTGTGGGGGGGGGGGGGGTAAATAAAAGATAGCCCTATTTGTGTCAAATACTCCATATCTACTGGGTGAAATACCACAGTGTGCCATCACAGCAGCAACATTTGTGACCTGATGCCACAAGAAAAGGGCAACCAGTGAAGAACAAACACCATTGTAAATACAACCCATATTTATGTTGATTTATTTTGCCTTTTGTACTTGAACTATTTGCACATAATATAAAATGTCTTTATTCTTTTGGAACTTGTGTGAGTTTAATGTTTACTGTTCATTTGATTGTTTATTTCACCTTTGTTTATTATCTACTTCACTTGCTTTGGCAATGTAAACATATTTCCCATGCCAATAAATCCCTTAAATTGAATTAAATTGATAGAAAGAGTGGAAGGAGAGAGATAGAGAGAGATAGAGAGAGGTAGTAGAGAGAGAGTGAGAGAGAGAGGGAGAGAGAGAGGGAGAGAGAGAGAGAGAGAGACAGAGAGAGAGAGAGGGGGAGAGAGAGAGAGAGAGACAGAGAGAGAGAGAGAGAGGGAGAGAGAGAGAGACAGAGCAAGAGAGGGAGAGAGAGATGGAGAGAGAGAGAGATGGAGAGAGAGAGACAGAGCAAGAGAGAGGGAGAGAGAGATGGAGAGAGAGAGGGAGAGAGAGAGAGATGGAGAGAGAGAGAGTAAAGCTGGAGAGGGATATAGAGAGAGTGGATGGAGAGAGAGGTAGTAAAGAGAGAGAGATTAAAGATAGATAGGGATATATAGAGAGAGATATATATAGAGAGAGTGGAAGGAGAGAGAGGTAGAGATAGAGAGAGTAAAGCTGGAGAGGGATATAGAGAGAGATATATATAGAGAGAGTGGAAGGAGAGAGAGGTAGTAGAGAGAGAGAGATGTGACAGAGAGTATGTGAATGATGTCTGAGGTGATGGCTGGGCAGGATTGGTTCAACATGAATTTAGATCAGTGTTCAAAAATAGACAAAAAAGGAGAAGCATAGAAAAAACCACACTCCCTTGTTTTTCTGTTTATTAAGTGAACAAGTTATTTCTCTCCAGGGGAGCCGGTTGGCAGAAGGGAGAGAGCAGCAGAGATGTGCCTGGACAGACATCAGAAATCAATAAAACTCACATTATCATGTGTCTTATGAAGTACTCTGCACTTACTCTCCTCTCCTCCCCTTTCCTCTTGTCTCATCCCCTCTCCTCTTGTCTCCTCCCCTTTCCTCTCCTCTTGTCTCCTCCCCTCTCCTTTCCTCTCCTCTTGTCTCCTCCCCTTTCCTCTCCTCTTGTCTCCTCCCCTCTCCTTTCCTCCCCTCTCCTCTTGTCTCCTCCCCTCTCCTTTCCTCCCCTCTTCTCCTCTCCTCTCCTCTCACCTCCTCTTTTCCCTTCTCCTCTCTCCTCCTCTGCACTTCTCCCCTCCCATCCTCTTTTCCCCTCTCCTCTCATCTCCTTTCTTCTCCCCTTCCTCCTCTTTTCCCCTCTCCTCCCCTCTTCTCCTCTCCCCTCCCCTCCTCCTCCCCTCTCCCCTCCCCTCCTCCCCCTCTCCTCCTCTCCCCTCCCCTCTCTCCTCTACTCCTCCTTCATTTGTGGTTTAGTCTTATGTGTGTTTGTGTCTCTTTCCCCCCAGTCAGCGCGGCCTACCAGACATGTGTCTGATGCTGCTTTTGTCTTGTTGTAGTCACTCTGACAGCTGCTGGGTCCAGTCCATCACTGAGCAGGAGAGATATCCATACATCCTCTTCAGCACCTCTCTCGCTCTCTGTCTCTGTCTCTCTGTCTCTGTCTCTCTGTCTGTCTCTGTCTCTCTGTCTGTCTCTCTCTCCTTCTCTGTCTCTCTCTCTGTCTCTCTCTCTCTCTCTCTCTGTCTCTCTCTCTCTCTGTCTCTCTCTGTCTCTCTCTCTACGTCTCTCTCCCTCTCTGTCTCTCTCTCTCTCTCTCCATCTCTCTCTCTCTCTCTCTCTACGTCTCTCTCTCTCTCTCTCTCTACGACTCTCTCTCTGTCTCTCTCTCTCTCTCTCTACGACTCTCTCTCTGTCTCTCTCTCTCTCTCCCCAATTCAATTCAATTCAATTCAAGGGGCTTTATTGGCATGGGAAACATATGTTAACATTGTCAAAGCAAGTGAAGTATATAATATACAAAAGTTAAATAAACAATAAAAATAAACATTAAACATTACACTCACAGAAGTTCCAAAAGAATAAAGACATTACAAATGTCATATTATATCTATATACAGTGTTGTAACGATGTGCAAATAGTTAAAGTACAAAAGGGAAAATAAATAAGCATAAATATGGGTTGTATTTACAATGGTGTTTGTTCTTCACTGGTTGCCCTTTTCTTGTGGCAACAGGTCACAAATCTTACTGTTGTGATGGAACACTGTGGTATTTCACCCAGTAGATATGGGAGTTTATCACAAACGGATGTAACTCTTCTTCCTCTGGAAGGATCTGACCAATACGCAGCGTGGTAGGTGTCCATGTTTTAATAGGGAAAACTGAACATGAACACAAATACAAAAACAATAAACGTGAACAAACCGAAACAGTCCCGTGTGGCACAAACACTGACACAGGAAACAATCACCCACAAAATACCCAAAGAACATGGCTGCCTAAATATGGTTCCCAATCAGAGACAACGATAAACACCTGCCTCTGATTGAGAACCAATCTAGGCAACCATAGACTTACATAAACACCTAGACTGAACACAACCCCATAAATCTACAAAAAAAACCTAGACAGTACAAACACCCTAGACGAGACAAAAAACACACAAACCACCCTCGTCACACCCTGACCTAACCAAAATATAAAAGAAAACAAAGAATACTCAGGTCAGGGCGTGACAACGGATTTGTTTTCGAATTCTTTGTGGATCTGTGTAATCTGAGGGAAATATGTGCCTCTAATATGGTCAAACATTTGGCAGGAGGTTAGGAAGTGCAGCTCAGATTCCACCTCATCTCTCTCTGTCTCCCTGTCTGTCTCTCTCTCTCTGTCTGTCTCTCTCTCTCTGTCTCTCTCTCTGTCTCAGTCTCTCTCTCTGTCTCAGTCTCTCTTTCTCTCTCTCTGTCCCTCTGTCTCTCTCCATCTCTGTCTCTCTCGCTCTCCCTCCCTCTCTCTCTTTTTCTCCCTCTCTCTCTCTCTCTCTTTCTCTGCAAAAATTTGTTGAATGTGTAGCGGCCATAGGAGGACAAAGAAAGACATGTCAAATCCCTAAAACTCTCATGTGTCTGTTAGTGATTTCATGTTTCAGATACAGCTTCTTCAGAAAGCATTCATACCCCAAGACTTATTCCACATTGTGTTGTGTTACAGCTTGAATTAAAAATTGAATTAAATTAAAAGAAAAGAAAATCTCACTCATATACACACATTACCCCATAATGACAAAGTGAAACCATGTTTTTAGACATTTTAGCAATTTTATTGAAAATGAAATAGAGAAATATCTCATTACATAAGTATTCACAACCCCCTGAGTTAATACATGTTAGAATCACCTTTGGCAGCGATTACAGCTGTGAGTCTTTCTGGGTAAGTCTCTAAGAGCTTTACACACCTGGATTGTACGATTTTTTCCCATTATTCTTAAAGAAATTCTTGAAGATCTCAAGTTGATTGTTGATCATAGCTAGACAGACATTTTCAAGTCTTGCCATAGATTTTCAAGCTGATTTAAGTCAAAACTGTAACTCCACTCAGGAACATTCTTGGTTAGCAACTCCAGTGTAGATGTGGCCTTGTGTTTTAGGTTATTGTCCTGCTGAAAGGTGAATTCATTTCCCAGTGTCTGTTGGAAAGCAGACTGAACCAGGTTTTCCTATTTTTATCCTAAAAACTCCCTCCCTAGTCCTTGCCGAAGACAAGCATACCCATAACATGATGCAGCCAACACCATGCTTGAAAATATGAAGATTGGTACTCAGTGGATGTGATGTGTTGGATTTGCCCCAAACATAACACTTTGTATTCAGGACAAAAAGTGAATTTCTTTGCCACATTTTGTTGCAGTATTACTTTAGTCCCTTGTTGCAAACAGGATTCGTGTTTTGGAATATTTGTATTCTGTACAGGCTTCGTTCTTTTCACTCTGTCATTTAGGTTAGTATTGTGGAGTCACTACAATGTTGTTGATCCATCCTCAGTTTTCTCCTATCACAGCCATTAAACTCTGAAACTGTTTTAAAGTCACCATGGTAAAATCCCTGAGCAGTTTCCTTCCTCTCCAGCAACTGAGTTAGGAAAGAAGTCTGTATCTTTTTAGTGACTGGGTGTATTGATACACTCCAAAGTGTAATTAATAACTTCACCAAGTTCAAAGGGATATTCAGCGTCTGATTTTTTTTAACGTTAACACATCTACCAACCGGTGACCTTTGCGAGGCATTGGAAAACCTCCCTGGTCTTTTTTGGTTGAACCTGTGTTTGAAATTGTACTACTTGATTGAGGGATGTTACAGATAAATGTACGTGTGGAGTACAGATATGGGGTAGTCATTCAAAAATCATGTTGACCAAGCAACAAATTATGTGATTTGATAAGCACATTTTTACTCCTGAACTTATTTAGGCTTGGCATTACAAAAGGGGTTGAGTACTTATTGATATAAGACATATAAGCTTTTAATTTTAAATAAATGTGTAAAAATGTCTAATAACATAATTCCACTTTGACATTATGTGGTAGATCAGCGTAAAAAAATCTCAATATAATATTTTTTTGTATCACAACAAAATATAGAAAAAGTCAAGGGGTGTAAAAACTTTACAAAGGCCCTCTATAATAGTGTACATTCTACAGACTGGTAGTGATATAATAGTGTACATTCTACAGACTGGTAGTGATATAATAGTGTCTATAGACTGGTAGTGATATAATAGTGTACATTCTATAGACTGGTAGTGATATAATAGCGTCTATAGACTGGTAGTGATATAATAGTGTACATTCTACAGACTGGTAGTGATATAATAGTGTACATTCTACAGACTGGTAGTGATATAATAGTGTCTATAGACTGGTAGTGATATAATAGTGTACATTCTACAGACTGGTAGTGATATAATAGTGTCTATAGACTGGTAGTGATATAATTGTGTCTATAGACTGGTAGTGATATAATAGTGTCTATAGACTGGTAGTGATATAATAGTGTCTATAGACTGGTAGTGATATAATAGTGTACATTCTACAGACTGGTAGTGATATAATAGTGTCTATAGACTGGTAGTGATATAATAGTGTCTATAGACTGGTAGTGATATAATAGTGTCTATAGACTGGTAGTGATATAATAGTGTCTATAGACTGGTAGTGATATAATAGTGTCTATAGACTGGTAGTGATATAATAGTGTCTATAGACTGGTAGTGATATAATAGTGTCTATAGACTGGTAGTGATATAATAGTGTCTATAGACTGGTAGTGATATAATAGTGTACATTCTACAGACTGGTAGTGATATAATAGTGTCTATAGACTGGTAGTGATATAATAGTGTCTATAGACTGGTAGTGATATAATAGTGTACATTCTACAGACTGGTAGTGATATAATAGTGTCTATAGACTGGTAGTGATATAATAGTGTCTACAGACTGGTAGTGATATAATAGTGTCTATAGACTGGTAGTGATATAATAGTGTACATTCTACAGACTGGTAGTGATATAATAGTGTCTATAGACTGGTAGTGATATAATAGTGTACATTCTACAGACTGGTAGTGATATAATAGTGTCTATAGACTGGTAGTGATATAATAGTGTCTATAGACTGGTAGTGATATAATAGTGTACATTCTACAGACTGGTAGTGATATAATAGTGTCTATAGACTGGTAGTGATATAATAGTGTCTATAGACTGGTAGTGATATAATAGTGTACATTCTATAGACTGGTAGTGATATAATAGTGTCTATAGACTGGTAGTGATATAATAGTGTCTACAGACTGGTAGTGATATAATAGTGTCTATAGACTGGTAGTGATATAATAGTGTCTATAGACTGGTAGTGATATAATAGTGTCTATAGACTGGTAGTGATATAATAGTGTCTACAGACTGGTAGTGATATAATAGTGTCTATAGACTGGTAGTGATATAATAGTGTCTATAGACTGGTAGTGATATAATAGTGTACATTCTATAGACTGGTAGTGATATAATAGTGTCTATAGACTGGTAGTGATATAATAGTGTCTATAGACTGGTAGTGATATAATAGTGTACATTCTACAGACTGGTAGTGATATAATAGTGTCTATAGACTGGTAGTGATATAATAGTGTCTATAGACTGGTAGTGATATAATAGTGTACATTCTACAGACTGGTAGTGATATAATAGTGTCTATAGACTGGTAGTGATATAATAGTGTCTACAGACTGGTAGTGATATAATAGTGTCTATAGACTGGTAGTGATATAATAGTGTACATTCTACAGACTGGTAGTGATATAATAGTGTCTATAGACTGGTAGTGATATAATAGTGTACATTCTGACTGGTAGTGTAATACAGACTGGTAGTGATATAATAGTGTCTATAGACTGGTAGTGATATAATAGTGTACATTCTACAGACTGGTAGTGATATAATAGTGTCTATAGACTGGTAGTGATATAATAGTGTACATTCTACAGACTGGTAGTGATATAATAGTGTCTATAGACTGGTAGTGATATAATAGTGTCTATAGACTGGTAGTGATATAATAGTGTACATTCTACAGACTGGTAGTGATATAATAGTGTCTCTAGACTGGTAGTGATATAATAGTGTACATTCTACAGACTGGTAGTGATATAATAGTGTCTATAGACTGGTAGTGATATAATAGTGTACATTCTCCAGACTGGTAGTGATATAATAGTGTCTATAGACTGGTAGTGATATAATAGTGTCTATAGACTGGTAGTGATATAATAGCGTCTATAGACGGGTAGTGATATAATAGCGTCTATAGACGGGTAGTGATATAATAGTGTCTATAGACTGGTAGTGATATAATAGTGTCTATAGACTGGTAGTGATATAATAGTGTCTATAGACTGGTAGTGATATAATAGCGTCTATAGACTGGTAGTGATATAATAGCGTCTATAGACTGGTAGTGATATAATAGTGTCTATAGACTGGTAGTGATATAATAGTGTACATTCTACAGACTGGTAGTGATATAATAGTGTCTATAGACTGGTAGTGATATAATAGTGTACATTCTACAGACTGGTAGTGATATAATAGTGTACATTCTACAGACTGGTAGTGATATAATAGTGTACATTCTACAGACTGGTAGTGATATAATAGTGTCTATAGACTGGTAGTGATATAATAGTGTACATTCTACAGACTGGTAGTGATATAATAGTGTCTATAGACTGGTAGTGATATAATAGTGTACATTCTACAGACTGGTAGTGATATAATAGTGTACATTCTACAGACTGGTAGTGATATAATAGTGTCTATAGACTGGTAGTGATATAATAGTGTACATTCTACAGACTGGTAGTGATATAATAGTGTCTATAGACTGGTAGTGATATAATAGCGTCTATAGACTGGTAGTGATATAATAGTGTCTATAGACTGGTAGTGATATAATAGTGTACATTCTACAGACTGGTAGTGATATAATAGTGTCTATAGACTGGTAGTGATATAATAGTGTCTATAGACTGGTAGTGATATATAGTGTCTATAGACTGGTAGTGATATAATAGTGTACATTCTACAGACTGGTAGTGATATAATAGTGTCTATAGACTGGTAGTGATATAATAGTGTACATTCTACAGACTGGTAGTGATATAATAGTGTCTATAGACTGGTAGTGATATAATAGTGTCTATAGACGGGTAGTGATATAATAGTGTCTATAGACTGGTAGTGTTATAATAGTGTCTATAGACTGGTAGTGATATAATAGTGTAAATTCTACAGACTGGTAGTGATATAATAGTGTCTATAGACTGGTAGTGATATAATAGTGTACATTCTACAGACTGGTAGTGATATAATAGTGTCTATAGACTGGTAGTGATATAATAGTGTCTATAGACTGGTAGTGATATAATAGTGTACATTCTACAGACTGGTAGTGATATAATAGTGTCTATAGACTGGTAGTGATATAATAGTGTACATTCTACAGACTGGTAGTGATATAATAGTGTCTATAGACTGGTAGTGATATAATAGTGTACATTCTACAGACTGGTAGTGATATAATAGTGTCTATAGACTGGTAGTGATATAATAGTGTCTATAGACTGGTAGTGATATAATAGTGTCTATAGACTGGTAGTGATATAATAGTGTCTATAGACTGGTAGTGATATAATAGTGTCTATAGACTGGTAGTGATATAATAGTTTAAATTCTACAGACTTATAGTGATATAATAGTGTCTATAGACGGGTAGTGATATAATAGTGTCTATAGACTGGTAGTGATATAATAGTGTCTATAGACTGGTAGTGATATAATAGTGTAAATTCTACAGACTGGTAGTGATATAATAGTGTCTATAGACGGGTAGTGATATAATAGTGTCTATAGACTGGTAGTGATATATAGTGTCTATAGACTGGTAGTGATATAATAGTGTACATTCTACAGACTGGTAGTGATATAATAGTGTCTATAGACTGGTAGTGATATAATAGTGTCTATAGACTGGTAGTGATATAATAGTGTCTATAGACTGGTAGTGATATAATAGTGTCTATAGACTGGTAGTGATATAATAGTGTCTATAGACTGGTAGTGATATAATAGTGTCTATAGACTGGTAGTGATATAATAGTGTACATTCTACAGACTGGTAGTGATATAATAGTGTCTATAGACTGGTAGTGATATAATAGTGTCTATAGACTGGTAGTGATATAATAGAGTATATAGACTGGTAGTGATATATAGTGTCTATAGACTGGTAGTGATATAATAGTGTACATTCTACAGACTGGTAGTGATATAATAGTGTCTATAGACTGGTAGTGATATAATAGTGTACATTCTACAGACTGGTAGTGATATAATAGTGTCTATAGACTGGTAGTGATATAATAGTGTCTATAGACGGGTAGTGATATAATAGTGTAAATTCTACAGACTGGTAGTGATATAATAGTGTCTATAGACTGGTAGTGATATAATAGTGTCTATAGACTGGTAGTGATATAATAGTGTCTATAGACTGGTAGTGATATAATAGTGTCTATAGACTGGTAGTGATATAATAGTGTACATTCTACAGACTGGTAGTGATATAATAGTGTCTATAGACTGGTAGTGATATAATAGCGTCTATAGACTGGTAGTGATATAATAGTGTCTATAGACTGGTAGTGATATAATAGTGTCTATAGACGGGTAGTGATATAATAGTGTCTATAGACTGGTATTGATAAAATTGTGTCTATAGACAGGTAGTGATATAATAGTGTCTATAGACTGGTAGTGATATAATAGTGTCTATAGACTGGTAGTGATATATAGTGTCTATAGACTGGTAGTGATATAATAGAGTCTATAGACTAGTAGTGATATAATAGTGTCTATAGACTGGTAGTGATATAATAGTGTCTATAGACTGGTAGTGATATAATAGTGTACATTCTACAGACTGGTAGTGATATAATAGTGTCTATAGACTGGTAGTGATATAATAGTGTCTATAGACTGGTAGTGATATAATAGTGTCTATAGACTGGTAGTGATATAATAGTGTCTATAGACGGGTAGTGATATAATAGTGTCTATATTGTGTCTATATACAGTGTTGTAACGATGTGCAAATAGTTTAAGTTAAAAAATGGGAAATAAATGAACATACATTTGGATTGTAATTACATGCAGATGTAGTCATCGCATTTGACTGGCATTTTGATACTCAACATATACTAAAATCATTACTGTAGGTTTTCTCTTTTCTAATGATGCAGAAATGCCTGTCATGAGTGAATAGCAGTGATGCTGAGTCCAGAGAGAGAAACTGCAGACCTGACCTGACAAGCCAGAGATTTGAAGCTGAGCTTTTATCCCGAGGAGGGCAACGCCAGCACATTCTGACTGGAATGGACTGACCACCTCAGCAGACTTTTGCCTGGGCAGGGAGTGGGTACGGTGTGTATGTATGTATGTGTGTGTGTGTGTGTGCGTGTGCGTGTGTGTGTGCGTGTGTGTGTGTGTACATATGTGTGTGTGTGTGTTTGAGAGAGCGAGAAAGAAAGGTGTGAGAGAGAGAGAGAGAGAGCGAGAGGGAAGGAGAGAAAGAAAGAGAAAGGACGAGGGAAGGAGAGATCTCATTAGCGTAATAGCACTGGCCCAGAAGAGGAAGGTTAGCAGACATTCTCAACAGCTCAATACCCAAAACACAGAAAATCCAAAACACCTCTGTCCTCTTCCTCTCTACCTCTTAAACTAACCCAGCTCCCTCTGGATTTGGCACCCATCAGGCATGTGGAGAGAGAGATCAGTCTTTGTCTGTATACTGCAGTGTACCTTGTACAGTGACACACTAAACAGAGTTGTTCTTCCAGCTTTGTAATCACAAAGTTTCTGTTTCTAAATGACAGACCATTTGTTTTGTCTTGTTTTCCCGCACACCTGGTTTACATCCCGTCATTACTCTACGTGTATATTATATCCTCTGCCCCCCCTCCCTGTTATATTATCTTTGTTATATCCCTGTTATATTATCTTTGTTATATCCCTGTTATATTATCTTTGTTATATCCCTGTTATATTATCTTTGTTATATCCCTGTTATATTATCTTTGTTATATCCCTGTTATATTATCTTTGTTATATCCCTGTTATATTATCTTTGTTATATCCCTGTTATATTATCTTTGTTATATCCCTGTTATATTATCTTCGTTATATCCCTGTTATATTATCTTTGTTATATCCTTGTTATATTATCTTTGTTATATCCGTGTTATATTATCTTTGTTATTTCCCTGTTATATTATCGTTGTTATAGCCCTGTTATATTATCTTTGTTATATCCCTGCTATATTTTCTTTGTTATATCCTTGTTATATTATCTTTGTTATATCCTGTTCCTGGGTAAAATACAAATCTCTAAACATTGGCCACAAGGCCTGGTGTGTGTGTTTCAAGTTGTATTAGTTGTATGTATGGGATACACATGGTAGCCACCGTCCTATTCAATGCTTACTTGCTGGTTTCTTCTTGACAACACAACAATGATACGAACTAATAAAATATCAATGTAAGAACATAACGTGTGTGTGTGTGTGTGTGTGTGTGTGTGTGTGTGTGTGTGTGTGTGTGTGTGTGTGTGTGTGTGTGTGTGTGTGTGTGTGTGTGTGTGTGTGTGTGTGTGTGTGTGTGTGTGTGTGTGTGTGCTAGAGGAAATATCACCATGGAGCTTTCTTTCTCAATAAACAGAAAGATGATACAGAGAAAGACGATACAGAGAAAGACGATACAGAGAAAGACGAGACAGAGAAAGACGAGACAGAGAAAGACGAGACAGAGAAAGACGAGACAGAGAAAGACGAGACAGAGAAAGACGAGACAGAGAAAGACGAGACAGAGAAAGACAATACACAGAAAGTTGATACACAGAAAGACAATACACAGAGAAGAGAAAGTCAGGGCTCATCACTCTTATTTTCATGCTGTGTTTTCACGTTCCGTTCTCCACCTCAGGGAGGAGTGAATTATTTATCTTACATGGGGAAGGAACTGCTAAAAGGATAACGGGACAATCACTCCTCTTCCTCCTCTTCCTCCTCGCTGTATGGAATCCTTCTGAGGAAAGACTATGGGTAGACAGATGGGCAGACGGACGGATGGGCAGACGGACGGATGGGCAGACGGACGGATGGGCAGACGGACGGACGGGCAGACGGACGGACGGGCAGACGGACGGGCAGACAGACGGATGGGCAGACAGACGGATGGGCAGACAGACGGATGGGCAGACAGACGGATAGGCAGACGGACGGATGAGCAGACGGACGGATGGGCAGACAGACGGATGAGCAGACAGACGGATGAGCAGACGGACAGACAGACACAAAGAATAGTGAGCACCACCCAAGGGAATGAAAGACAGAGAGAGGGAGAGACTTTTGTTTTTTTGTTTTTCACTTGCTTTGGCAATGTAAAAATACATTTCCCATGCCAATAAAGCCACTTTGAATTGAATTTCATTGAGGAGGAGAAACAGGCAGAGAGAGAGCGAGAGAGAGAGAGAGAGAGAGAGAGAGAGAGAGAGAGAGAGAGAGAGAGAGAGAGAGAGAGAGAGAGAGAGAGAGAGAGAGAGAGAGAGAGAGAGAGAGAGAGAGACCGAGAGAGAGAGAGAGAGAGAGAGAGAGAGAGAGAGAGAGAGAGAGAGAGAGAGAGAGAGAGAGAGAGAGAGAGAGAGAGAGAGAGAGAGAGAGAGAGAGAGAGAGAGAGAGAGAGAGAGAGAGAGAGAGAGAGAGAGAGAACTATATTCTATTTTACTGTACTCTGCTATACTGTACTCTACTATATTCTATTTTACTGTACTCTGCTATACTGTACTCTACTATATTCTATTTTACTGTACTCTGCTATACTGTACTCTACTATATTCTATTTTACTGTACTCTGCTATACTGTACTCTACTATATTCTATTTTACTGTACTCTGCTATACTGTACTCTTATATTCTATTTTACTGTACTCTGCTATACTGCACTCTACTATACTCTATTTTACTGTACTCTACTATACTCGATTTTACTGTACTCTACTATACTCTATTTTACTGTACTGCACTCTGCTGTACTGTACTATCCTCTATTTTACTGTACTCTACTATACTGTACTCTACTATACTCTATTTTACTGTACCGTACTATACTGTATTTTAATGTTCTCTAATATCCTCTACTATACTGTACTCCACTATACTATATTCTATTGTACTCCACTATACTGTACTCTACTATACTGTACTCTACTGCACTCTACTATACTGCACTAGACTATATTCTGTCGTACTCCACTATACTGTAGTCCACTATACTATACTCTACTATACTGTACTCCAATATACTGCACTCTACTCTACTATACTGTACTCCGCTGTACTATACTATACTATACTCCTCTATACTGTACTCCAATATACTGCACTCTACTATACTATACTGTACTCCGCTGCGCTCTACCACGCTGTACTATACTATACTATACTCCTCTATACTGTACTCCAATATACTGCACTCTACTGTACTATACTGTGCCCAGCTGTACTATACTATACTCCTCTATACTGTACTCCAATATACTGCACTCTACTCTACTATACTGTACTCCGCTGTACTATACTATACTATACTCCTCTATACTGTACTCCAATATACTGCACTCTACTCTACTGTACTCCGCTGCGCTCTACCACGCCGTACTATACTATACTCTACTATACTACAATACTGCACTATACCGTACTATACTATACTCTACTATACTACAATACTGCACTATCCCGTACTATACTATACTGCACTCTGCTATACCATACTGTGCTCAACTGTACCGAGCTTCACTATACTCTGTTATACTTGTCATGACGTTGGCCTGGGAGTAGGTTTATGACAGTCATAAATACCTCTTTCCCCCTTTTTCTCTCTCCCTACTATAACTGATGTGACATAAGAAAACCCATTGGTTAACATAGAGATTCTGGGAACATCAGAAGTTGGGGGGGAAATGAACTATATTCTGGTAATCCGACCAACTTAACATTTGCGGTGGTACTTAAGGTATATTATGTCAGTTCGGTTGCCCTCTGACACATTCTCATCAATGATAGAATGACATAAACTCTACTGTGAAAGTCTGCACATCAGAGGTATCGGATTCACATGGAATTGTTGTTTAATTCAAATGTTTGAATATGAAATTATTTGTGAAGAGATTAAATGTAATTTTAGCTCCCAAATAAGAGATTTGGGTTTTCATAAGTTTGGACCTCTGCTCAACCAGTGACCCGCCCCTGTGAAGAGACATGGGTTATAAACTTTTCAGACACACCCCTCTCCCTCCACTATAAAAGCCATTGACAAAAATATAACTTCCTGTTCCGGGTACATTTAGGATGACGATCCGATGTCAGAATGGTTCAGACAATAACTACAGAACTAAGCCAACATCAGCATGGACTTTGGTTGTAAATGGTATGAACTTTGAACTCGTATTCACTACAGAAGTGATACCTCCTAGCCGTTGAGTTAGCAACAGCTGCTACAAACGCAGGTTAGGAAGGACAGTCAGAGTATCCCGTCTACTACACATCAAATTTACTCCAACGTATCCAGTGACCACCAGAGACATTCTTCAAAGGACAGAGGACTCGGGTTGGCGACACGGTCTTCCATCTACCACCAACCTACTGAAGCGCAGCTCAGAGTAAATATTTATTGCATTTTCCTTTTCCAAATGGGCGGTAATTTAGAATGCATAAGATACTGTATTTACGATAGCACAGCTCGCCTAGGTTCCAGTCTCCCGCTCTTTCACTAAAATCCCGCCCCTTTTCTTTGTGTAACAAGCTGTCATATCTATTCCGCCCGCTAGGGACGTTTTCCTTTATGACGAGCTTGTAATCAAGTTATGATTTAATTGTGTATGTGTGATTAGTTAGGTATTTAGTAAATAAATAATTAAACCCAATTTTGTATTGCTGATTCAACTTGTTAGCCAGGATTCTTGCAGATAACCAAGAATTTACCACTTTCAGATGAGACTGAATAAAATGACGATTAATGTGACTGCTATGGATGTAAAATATTACTAAATCTTTAAGAGTTTATTCGGAAGATAACAGCTCTATAAATATTATTTCGTGGTGTCCCTCTCTAGTTAATTAACATTTACATGATTAGTTCAATCAGGTAATATTAATTACGGAGAAATTATTTTATAGAATAACATGTCATAGCAATTAATCTGGCATAGTCAAAGACACGACATACTATACTCTACTATATTCTACTGTGCTCTGCTATACTGTACTCTACTCTACCTCGCTATACTATACTGTACTCTACCATACTCCACTATACCACGCTCTACTATACTCTACCATACTCCACTGTTCTATGCTGTGCTCTGCCACACTCTACGGCACTATGTTATACTATATTCTACCGCGCGCCACTATACGGTACTCTACTATACTATGCTATACTCCACTAGTATGTACTCTGCTATACTGTACTCTACTACACTGTACTCCAATATACTCCACTATATTGCACTCTACTGTACTCTAATGTGCTCTACTATACTATATTCTACTGTACTCCACTATACTATATGCCACTGTGCTCTACTATACTGTACTCTACTATACTGTACTCCACTATACTGTACTCTACTATACTGTACTCTACTATACTGTACTCTACTATACTGTACTCCACTATACTGTACTCCACTATACTGTACTGTACTATACCGTACTCTACTATACTGTACTCCACTATACTGTACTGTACTATACCGTACTCTACTATACTGTACTCTACTATACTGTACTCCACTATACTGTACTGTACTATACCGTACTCTACTATACTGTACTCCACTATACTGTACTGTACTATACCGTACTCTACTATACTGTACTCTACTATACTGTACTGTACTATACCGTACTCTACTATACTGTACTCCACTATACTGTACTGTACTATACCGTACTCTACTATACCGTACTCTACTATACTGTACTCTATTCTACTGTACTCCACTATACTGTACTCCACTATACTGTACTGTACTATACCGTACTCTACTATACTGTACTGTACTATACCGTACTCTACTATACTGTACTCCACTATACTGTACTCCACTATACTGTACTCTACTGTACCGTACTCTACTGTACCGTACTCTACTATACCGTACTCTACTATGCTGTACTCCACTATACTGTACTCCACTATACTGTACTCTACTGTACTCTACTCTGCTGTGCTCTACTATACTGTACTCCACTATACTGTACTATACCGTGTCCTACTATATTGTACAGTATTCTAATCTAGTTCTATTCATTAACCTGATGATTAACTGAACTAAAATCAGCTCATTATGAACATGAGAGAGAGACAGGAACTACTAGTAATTACACAGGACAGACTGTACCACACACACACACACACACACACACACACACACACACACACACACACACACACACACACACACACACACACACACACACACACAGCGTTTCTCTCTGGGATTGTGATGACTGAGGAAAGTAGAAATAATGAAATACATGCTGAAGTGGCCGTTTAA